>NW_004443961.1:805126-824064 GCF_000243295.1 Trichechus manatus latirostris
GTTTACCAATGTCATAAAACAATATGTGTACTACTGTTTCATGAGAAACTATTTGTTCTGTAAGCCTTCACCTGAAGTACAATTAAAAAAAAAATTAATAAACATTTGTTGGTTGCCAACCCCACAAACATTTCAACACCCTCCCCTTCTTGGCCTCGGGTTCCCCATTTCCATTTGTCCAGCTTTCCTGTCCCCTTCTGCCTTCTCATCCTTGCCCCTGGGAGGTGTGCCCATTTAGTGTCATATACATGGTTGAGCTGTGTATTATTGTTTGTTTTATGGGCCTGTCTAATCTTTGCCTGAAGGGTGAACCTCAGGAGTGAGTTTTTGAGGGGCTGTGATTTTTTGGTTTGTTTGCTTTTTTCTTTTCTTCCGTTTGTTCTCTCTCTCTCTCCTTTCTTTTCTCCCTCCCACCCAGCCCTGTGTTTACCGAGACTTTGTTTTTCTTCTTTATTTTGATGAGTAGGTTGTTAACTTTCTCTGCAGTTACCTTGAAATTTACCCCATCTTCCTAAGTTTAAACCAGTCTTATATTACTTGATAACTCCTTGACTTCCTCTCCATTTGAAAGTTCTATACCTACACTGTTTATTCCCTTCTTTATTGTTCTGATGTTGTTGTCATTTACAGATGGACCTCTTTAGTTCCCTGTTGTAAATATTTTAGTTTTGTTTTATCCTTGAGAGTTCATTATCTAGGTTGGTATCTGGCTGACGCTGTCTTATGCGCTAGATTCAGGTTGTTGTCTGATGTTGGCTCTCAGACTAAAGGACTCCCTTTAATAATTCTTGTAAGTTTGGTTAGGTTTGGTTTTTACATAGTCTGTTAATTCCTGTTTATCTGGAAATGTCCTAACTTCTCCATCATATTTCAGCAAGAGTTTTGCAGGATATATTATTCTTGGTTGGCAGTTTTTCTCTTCTCCCGTTGGGAGCTCTGTGGAGTTGCCTTCCTGTAACCCCTTCTAAGTTCTCTGTTGGCTGTAGCCCAAGATGGTGAAGCCGGCCACGTTAGCTGGTAGGGGACCTCCAATCCTAGCTTTCCTTGTTCTCTGTTCTCTGTCAGTTTCTTATTCCATTTGTGCTTGGTTGAGTTCTTTATTCCTTCATTTGATACTTAGGGTTCCAAGACTGACGTTTGTATCTGTTTTACTTGGTTTTTCAGGTCTTTGCTGCAGAGGGACGGCATGGTGCTTCTGTCTGTAGTGCCATGTGGACTCTGTGCTTGTCTTTTTGATTTCTTGACTGGAGCTTCCATGGGCATTGATTGTGCATCCAAGTGAAATGAAATCCTCGACAACTTCAATCGTTTTCCATTTATCATGATGTTGCTTATTGGTCCAGTTGTGAAGATTTTTGTTTTCTGTAGCAAGTAGAGGGGTTTTTAAGTCTGTGAACAGCCATCTAAGATACTCCACTGGTCTCACCCCTTCAGCAGCAGCAAGAGAGAATGAAGAAAACAAGATACAAGGAAAAGATTAGTCCAAAGGACTGATGGACCACAACTACCACGGCCTCCACCAGACTGAGTCCAGCACAACTAGATGGTGCCCGGCTACCACCACTGACTGCTCTGACCGGGATCACAATAGAGGGTCCCGGACAGAGCTGGAGAAAAATGTAGAACAAAATTCTAACTCACAAAAAATGACCAGACTTACTGGCCTCACAGAGACTGGAGAAACCCCGAGAGTATGGCCCCCAGACACCCTTTTAGCTCAGTAATGAAGTCACTAGAAGGGACAGTGTTGACATGTCATGGGGTTGTTAACCATTGTCATAAAACAATATGTGTACTAACTGTTTAATGAGAAACTGTTCCGTAAACCTTCATCTAAAGTACAATAAAAAAAAGCGGAGGAGTTTTTAAAAAACAAACATAAAACTTTTGTTTGGTAGCTGTGAAAACAAAGTTACAGTTGTTTATATAAGCCTACAAAGCACATAGGCCCTGGTGGCCCAATGGTTAAGTGCTCGCTTGCTAACTAAAAGGTCAGCAGTTCAAACCCACCAGCTACTCCATGGGAGAAAAGACCTGGCAATCTGGTCTCTTAAAGATTACAGCCTAGGAAACCCCATGGAGATCAGTTCCACTCTGTAACACATGGGGTCTCCGTGAGTTGGAATTGATGATACAGCAATGGGTTTGGTTATTTTTTTTTTTCCCTCCGAGTATCTACATTATCATAAGAGGCCCTGGTAGTGCTTTAGTTAAATTCTTTGCTGCTAACCAAAAGGTCCTCGGTTCAAAGCCACCAGCTGCTTCAAGGGAGAAAAGACCTGCTAATCTGCTCCTGTAAAGATTACAGCCTAGGAAACCCTGTGGGGAAGTTCAACGCTGTCACATGGGGTCACTATGAGGTGGAATTGACTTGAAGGTACACAACGACATCAAGCACATATATCCCTGTAGCAGTGAGTGCTGATTATAATTATGGAAACTCTGAGAAATGGAAATAATTCTGTTATCCTAAATATTGATAAAATGTTGCAGAATTTGTAGTTAAAATGATTTTTAAGCCACTTCAGCTTTTACGAGGTATTTGGTAACTTCCAAAGGACTCAGAAGTCTTTCTCATCACAGGCTAAACACGTGGATTCTTCTCTTTCTTTCAATTTCGAATGATCAACACACCCAAATCTAGGTTTTCAAACCAGTGTATATGCTAGCTCCCTCAAATAACTTGAAAATAGTTTTTTTTTTAATTTAAGAAAAAAAAGTTGATGGTTGAGCTGACTTTATGCATGAAAAATTTCGCTCCAGAAGGATAATATTTTTGGAAAGTTCCACAGGAGTGAAAACAGGAGCTCTGAACGGAAGCCTGTGTTTACCGGTAAGCGGAGGATGAGAAGGTAATTGACAGGTCCTTCCGCGGTTCAAAGGTCACCACTATAGTAACATTAAGTTACACTCAATTAGGCGGCCGCTGGACTCGCGTCTTGACTTGAAAACAACGTTTGAAATTCAGGAACTGGGATCCTGTAGACAGAAGGGAAAATTAAAACGTGTTAAGTGGGGACGTTCACTGACTTTTAAAATGTTTTAGCTGCAGTCAGGAAGAGACATCTTGGAAAGACTTTTTTAAAAAAATACTTTCAAACCCTTACAATCCACAGGGAAAAATAAAAATAAAAAAAAACAGGAAAACATTCTCCTGTAACCGTGCATCTGGTTGACATTTAAATAAAGCTGCCAGAGCACAAACAAATTTCAGGACAATAACTTCAGTGACATATTTTTAAAAGAGAGTGCAGGGGGGAAAAAAAATTGGCCCAGAAGATCTTAACACCACATGTAAGGGAACCATCAATATTTATTACGTTGTAGATTTGCCAAATGACGCGGAGCATCGGGAACACTAGAGAGAATGCTGTAACTGGGGACTTGGTTATGTGCCTTCATATATTGGGCTGTATACTGAAGCCAGATCTAGTTCTTTCGGAAAAGATAAGCCAAGCCTTTGTTGCTCTTCACTGGAGCAAAGTGAAGTGGACAGATGTCCCATGCATCGTGCAAACTGCTAAGAGAATAACCTGTAAAAAACAAAACCACCACAAAAACCTTAGTTCTTTGAGATCCTGGGAGGTTGTCCATTAATACAAATGTGACGCAGGTAGAGGTTTATGTCACGCTGGATCGAGAGGTGGTTTTACTCCTGGCCGAAGGGGAGAAGTTTCTGAGTAGGAGGATTCCAACAGGCTCATATTTCTAAAGCCACTAGGGAGGTGAGGTCCCTCCTAACTGCTGTTGTGAGGTACTGTGGAGGGGGCCCCCAGACTCATGGCACCCCTACGCACAACAGAAGAAAATGCCGCCCGGTCCTGTGCCATCCCACGATCACCATTGTGACCCACGGGGTTTTTACTGGCTGATTTTTGGAAATAGATTGCCAGGCCTTTCTTCCTAGCCTCCAGTGACAGACGTGTGATGGCTGTGCAGGAGATGCGTTGGCTGGGAATCGAACCCAGGTCTCCTGCGTGGTAGGCGAGGATTCTACCATGGAACTACAAATGCCTCCTTCTAGACCTTTCCAGAAATACTATCCTAAAAACTCTGAGGGAGTAATTAATTACCGTGCCTTTTAGAGGAAGTTTTCCAAGTTGGTGACAGATCTCATGCTTTAGAACAGCAGGCTACCCAGAATTCGGTTTCTAGAATCTGGTATCTAATGCCACAACCACCTTGTCACCTGTCTCAGTCCTTAGTCCACTGGCATAGAGCCAGATGCACGATTAATGGTTATTTTTGCCAGGATGATTCATCCCAAGGTTGTGAGCTCTAGAAAGTATCAGACCTGAGGTCCAAGAAATCCCACCCAGTCAGTCTAAATAAATCTTACCCGCCCAGCGAATGGGACTGCAGTTTTACTTTACAGAAATGCAGCTGACTTTCTGGAGCATTCTTTTGAACAGGGAGGGGCAGAAAGAATGGTCTAGGACAGTTATTGAAGCTGAGTAATTAGATATATGGGGGGTTCATTGTACTATTGGAGTCCCTGGGTGGTGCAAATGGTTGATGTGCTTGGCTGCTAACTGAGAGGTTGGAGGTTCGAGTCCACTCATAGGCACCTCAGAAGAAGGCCTGGCAATCAACTTCTGAAAAATCAACCATTGAGAACCCTGTGGAGCACAGTTCTACTCTGACATGCGTGGGGTTGCCATGAGTTGGAATCAACTTGATGGCAATTGTTTTTTTATTGCACTAGTTGGCTTACTTTTGTATACTGTTAAAAATGTCCATAATTAAAAGTAAAAGAAAGAAAAAGAAAAATAGCCCAGCTTGTAGTTCCAGCTGGAAAACAGCCTTAGCCAACTAGGATAAGAGAGTTGAGGCTGGCCCAGCCCTTTCCCGCACGACACCAACTTTCTTTGGAAGCGAGAGGAAAAGCATTTGGATCAACCTGTTTATTTAGGACAGCTTTATTACCTTTCTGCATCCCTCCTCCTTTTCAAAGCCTGAATGGCATTTCCTCCCAATGTTTCCCCCGGGATAAAGAAATCTATGTTAGCATTCCAACGCTTTGTTCCCTGTTGGCCACAAGGAGGCAAGGCGCTGGATTTTTTATTTGGCAGATGAAGAAACACAATGGTAGCTTCATTTGAGAGAAGGGCCCAGCTTGAACAGTCATTAATAATACAGCACCCATATTTCTCTCTGTGGCCTTTCGCAGACATCATGTTATTTGATCTTGTCAGTCTGCTACCCAGGGCATGATGTTCTTGATTTGAAAGTGAACAAAGAAGGCAGGGGGACCTCATTAAAACTCACATGCTTTATGACTTTCAAAGAATTCCAGATTTTGTTTTTATCCATTTTGAACTTAGAAAGCCATAAGATAGACAAGGACAAATATTGATTATCCCCATTTTTTAAGAATTTATTTTTGTTGTTGTTGAGACTATACGCAGCAAAACGTAACACCAGTTCAACAATTTCTCCACGTACACTTCAGTGACATTGATTACATTCTTCCAGTCGTGCAACCATTCTCACCCTCCTATTCCGAATTGTTCCTCCACCATTAACATAAACTCGCCAATAACATAAACTCCCCTGAGGTTCCTGTCTAATCTTTTGATTTGCTGTTGTCAGTTTGGTCCCATACAAATAGGTCTTAAAAGAGCACAGTGCTCAAGGCAGACATTCTTTACTAGTTAAGCTAAACTATTGTTTGGTTTTAAGAAGACTTTAGGGGATATTTTTGGTTTAAATTTTAAAGATGATCTCAGGGGAATCGTTTTGGGGGTTCTATCCTGCCTCCATAGTTCCAGAAAGTCTGGAGTCTATGAGAGTTTGAAGTTCTGTTCTTCATTTCCTTCTTTTAATCAAGATTCTTCTATAGAATCTTTGATCATAATGTTCAGTAATGGTAGCCAGGCACCATCCAGTTCTTCTGGTCTCATGGCGAAGGAGGCAGTGGTGCACAGAGGCAATTAGCCACGCATTCCATATGCTCCTCCTTTTCCTGACTCTGCTTCTTCCTCTGTTGCTCCAGGCAAATAGAGACCAATTGTTGTGCCTTGGCTGGCCACTGGCAAGCTTTTAAGACCCCAGGTACTATGCAAGGAAATAGGAGGTAGAAACACAAGCACTAAGGATGTAGTTAGGCCAATTAACTCGGATGTCCCACGAAACAATGACTCTCAACCTCCAAACCAAGGAACCAAATCCCATGAGGTGTCTGGTTGTACCTAAGCAGCCTCAGTAGGTACTCTATTTGTTGCTGTTATTTTAAATATATCTACCACATTTTGCCAATTCAGTTTTTACAGGTGTACAACTTATTGACAGCTATGAGCTGGAATCGACTCAACGGCAACAGGGAACATTCTGGTTGTATTTCTTCTAAGACTGATTTGCTTGCTCTTCTGGTAGTCTTCACCAACACCACAGCTTGAACGCATCAATTCTTCTGTCTCCGTCCTTCACTATCCAACTTTCACATGCAGCCTTAGAAGAAATACAACCAGAATGTTCCTTAGAAGCGAGGATGGCAAGACTTAGACTCGCTTACTTTTGACACATCATCAGGAAAGACCAATCACTGGAAAAGGATACCATGGTTGGTAAAGAAAAGGGCCAATGAAAATGAGGGAAACCCTCAAAGAGACAGACTGGCACAACAACCAGAACAATGGCCTCAACCACACCAGTGACCGTGGAGCTGGCACAGGACCGGGCAGGGCTTCATTCTTCATGCATAAGGTCGCCATAAGTCGACTCAGTGGCAAGTAACAACCATAACCCCATGCTTTCAGAGCCCTGGTCAGTCCGCACATCTCTGCATTATATCCATCTGTCTTTGGGTCACTTCCCACTACCAAGCTTCGATGTTCCTCACTGGCTCCAAAGTGAAATACTGAAAACCCATCCCCCACTGAAATGTCTCCATGGAGAGATGTGCAAAGTTTACATGGAAGTCACCAACAGTCGGATTTGACAGCAATGGGTTTGGGTTTTTTGTTTTTGTTTTTAAGTGGGAGTGGAGAGAACGGGTGGAGAAAAGTTCTGACGACTGCGGACAAGGAATTGGATGAGATGAGGCCAGTTCTGAGAACAGAGCTTGCTGAATTGCGTTCAGTGAGATCCAGTTGGCTTCTTCTGGAAGGAAACCCTGGAGGCTTGGGAGGGCCTGGGATTGGTTTCCTGCAGAGGCAGACAGAGCTCATTTTAATCAGGACACTTTAGCTAACCTCTGCTGGGAAGCAACCACCATCCATCTGTCAGTTTGTTGTGTTGCTATGTTGCTGGAAGCTGCGCTACCAGTATTTCAAGTACCAGGGCCACCCAAGGTGGACAGGTTTCAGTGGTGCTTCCAGACTCAGACAGACTAGGAAGAAAGGCCTGGTGATCTAGTTCCAAAAATCAGCCAATGAAAACCCTATGGAGCACAAAAGAATGCTGTCTGATACAGTGCTGGAAGAGGAAAAGGAGCCTTGGTGGCACAGTGGTTAAGCACTCAGCTACTAACTGGTTTGAACCCACCAGCCACTCTGTGGCAGAAAGATACGGCAGTCTACTTGCTTAAAGATTACCGTCTTGGAAACCCTGTGGGGTGGTTTTACTCTGCCCTGCAGGGTTGCTTTGAGTCCGAATCGACTCGACAGCAATGGGATATAGTGCTGGAAGTCATCAGGAAAGACCAATCACTAGAACTGGTCATATTTGGTTAAGTGGAGGGCCAGAGAAAACGAGGGACACCCTCAATGAGATGGATTGACAGAACAGCCACAACAATGGGCTCAGACAGACCGACGATCGTGAAGGTGGTGCAGGACTGGGCAGCATTTCATTCTGTTATCTGTAAGGTTGCCGTGAGTTGACAACTAACAACAATGACTGGGGGAATCTGCTGTCATGATCTGGCTTCAAATTCAGATCTGGGTTCAGCAGCCCTCCCCTCTAGGCCTGAGCCCTGGGCAGTACAGCTTCTAGAACCTGTTTCTTTGTAAGATGAAGGCCAGGTTGGAAGGCTTCTAGTCCAGCATCTGACAAATCGTAAACCCAAACCCACTGCCGTCCAGTCGATTCCGACTCATAGCGATCCTGTCAGACAGAGTAGGACTGCCCCATGGGGTTTCCAAGGCTGTAATCTCTAAGGGAGCAGACGGCTACATCTTTCTCCCAAGGAACTGCTGGTGGGTTTGAACCACCACTGAGAACTTTCACCACTGTGTCACCAGGGCTCATGGTGGGGGCTCATTAATTGTGAGTTCCTTCTTCCCTGTCCCTTCCTGGCAAAATCATCCCTTGCCACAGCCCGTGAGAGGTTGAACGGAGGAGGACCACACAGGAGCACTCCCATAGTCAAGTGGACCCGTAGGAGCTGGGGGAGGCAAAGCATACCCAAACACCAGGGGTGGATTATCCAATAGGCGAGCTCATCTGTAGTGAACAATGTCACATTTTGTCACCACATCAAAGATTCTGCTTCTAGGTATGGCTGGCATCTGTCTCCCTCCCAACCCCACAGCACCCTCCTACAGAATTAAAGTCTTTCAATTTACAGTCCCTGATGGGGCGGATGACCCAGTAAGCAAGGTAAGCACAGGTTTACTTGCGCTTACTTATTAATCTGTAGTGAACAATTTCACATGGGTTTCACGTGTAGTAAGTAAGCACAAGTAAGTCCGTGCTTACCTTGTGTATTGGGCAGTCTGCCCCTGCCAAGCGCTCCCCCTACTCTAAGATGCCCCTCCAAACGTCCAAACCTCGCCACCGATCCGGCCCTAGCGCGACTGCTGCTAGGTTCCTGAGGGCTGGTCGCATTCCCAGGCGCCGGGTGCGGGTCTCAGGCTGGGCGTGCCCACCCCACAGCGCCTCCCACCCCACGCGGCCATCCTGAGCCAGGAGGCACCGGCCCCAGGTTGCTGCGAAGTTGCGCCCTGGAGCCCGGCCCCGCCGCGGGGGTCCCTGGCGTTTGGCTGCGTAATCTGCTGGGGACCACGAGACATCAAGGGAGGATCAAAGCATTCTTGCAGGGGCCGAACCGCCTGGGTTGCAGTTGGGTTAGCCTAGCCTCATCTCGCCAATAAATTTTCTGCGAAAAGGGGCAGGGGTGGAGCGTGGAGGGCTAAAGACGGCTAAACGCGGGGGTTTCTTGCACCTGCACTCCGCCCGCGTTAAGCCAGTGTGAAGCCAAGTGACATCTCCCCCTTGCCCGCCCCCCCCCCCCCGGAACTGTTCGCCTCCCTCCTTGAGAACACCCGCCTGCCCTCCAGGTCAGCGTTTTCAAAGAGAAGCTTTCCTCCGGGGCCCTTACAGTTTATGGAGCACTCTGTTTTAAAGGGCGTGCCTTCTAGCTGGCTTTCCTCTCTGCTTGACCCTCCTTCTCTTCCCTACACACTCTGTGGAGAAACCCTGGAGCCTTCCCCATGTTCTCACCCCACTTAAACCTAAAAAACCCAAATCCCTTGCCATGGAGTGGATCCAGACTCATGGCAATCCCCTGTGTTACACAGCAGAACTGCTCCATAGGGTTTTCTGAACCAGAGCAGATTGCCAGGGCTTTTCTCCTCAGAGCTGCTGGGTGGGTTCCAACCACCAACCTTTGAATTAGTGGTTGAGTGCAAACATCGACGCCACCCAGAAATATGGGAAGGGACATCAGTGATGACTTCCTTTTGCAGAGTATCCATTCCAAGAGGGAAGTGACCAGGTCAAAGGGTTACTGAGTTAGCAAAGCCAGGGGGAGAATGAAGACTCCCCAGAGAGCCTTACAGCCTTTTCCCAGTACATATTTCATAGACACAAAGAATCCCAGAGCCCTCTCCAAAGCAGGTCAAGAACTCTTTAAAGGTGTTTGTGTGTTTGCCAGTTGGAGGCAGGACACAGGATCACACTTAATCTCTCGGATATTATGGACAGTTGCTTGTTCCTGATGTCCAATATCACAGTGAAAGCAAAGACAGAGTCAAGCATAGGTTGATCCCTTTCTTAGTCTCTCCCTCCCCGCCCCCACCAGTCACAACAAACGTGATGGAGTATCTGTTCTGGACAAGTCCCTCTGCTGGAGTTTTCTCCAAGTCTGGAGGAAAGCTTGAGCACAGGGATGCTTCTGGCAGATATTCAGAGAGACTTCCTGGGGCTGAGAGCAAAGGAAATATTTAGGCCCCCCGTGGGGCCCAAACCCAGACCCCAGGTGGAAGCATATCACTCAGGACAGAGCAGGGAGGCCTGTGTAATTAGCCTGGTATGTTTAGAAATACAACCGGAATGCTCCTTAGAAGCGAGGATGGGGAGACTTTGACTTGCTTACTTTGGACACATCATCAGGAAAGACTACTTGCTAGAAAAGGACCTCATGGTTGGTAGAAGGTCAACAAAAACCAGGGCAACCCTCCATGAGACAGATGGACACCACAGCACAGCAATGGACTCCAACGTACCAGTGATCATGCAGATGGCACAGGACCAGGCAGTGAGATCACCAGGGTTGGTGTCACCCCCCCCACCCTCTTGGACCCCCTCCCACACCAGGGCATACAGAATCCTTGGTGAAGTTTTTTTGTACCAATGTGACTCTTGAATTGTAATTCCCATACATCACTCTTTCTTTTCCTTTACTTACTACTTCATTCTCAAAAAACTTCTTGATATAGATTCACAGATACTAATGACCACAAGATTGCAGCTATAACGCCAGAAAAGTGGACAAAATCAGCGACTATAAAAACACCAGCAGCAACAAAAATACCAGCAGGTGCTTGTAGCATGTGCAGATGAAACCAGGGGATTTGAAGAGTCATTGTAATTGGGTAATAACGACAGCTGTGACGGGAGCGCATTACAAGGTTCAAAAAGTAAATTAGCATAGAGTTTTAGCCTTGTGGGCGTATTGACACTTGTAAGCTGGGTTTACGAAACGTGTTTTTGTTGTTATCACTAACTACAGGGATGTTTTTATTTAAAAAATAAATTTCTGCTGAAACACTGCACAAATATTTTATAGACAGTCATTTTGGTGTCACCCCCTCTGACACTGTCACCCGGGACGGTCTGCGCCTCCTGGGTGGACAGGCAATGTTTCATTCCGTTGTACATAAGGTGCCACAAGTCAGAGGAGACTTGATGGTAACTAACAATAACAATGACAAGTTGTCGCTGAAGCCCAGCCAGACATATCTAATCCTGAGGCCACAGGGTCATGAAGCTTTTGTGACTTGTGGGACCCCTCTTTGTCACCAGGATGAATCCTCATGGGGTCTGGGTTCTGGGGAACTGCATCTTTTGTGAAACTATTCCCATGTTTCTATCTTTCCACGAGGTGACAGGTTTTTATTTTATTTTATTTTATTTTTACATTTTTGACCAGGATTTTTGCTAGATAGGACTGAGAGCAGTACTATAGGGATGCAGAAATACCACCTAGGTGTTCAAAATCAACACCCCAATTTGTTTCTCGTTCCTTTTCCTTCCCTCTCTTTCTTTTGCCCTTCTTGGACTCCATGTCCTTGGTCTGTTAGCTGCTGAACAGAGTCCACCAGGAGGGAATTATAACTTGTTACAGTTTTTTTCAATTTATGATCAAGTGACTGGAAGCCCAGGACAAGGAATAGATCTATTCTTGTCCAACAGGGCATACACATGGAGGAACTTCTCCCCACAGTGCCTGCCTCACCCACACTTTGCTTCCCCGCCCCCCTCTGATTCCTGTCTACCTGGTAGTTGGATTGCTGGGAAAATATGGAGATAAAATCCATCACCTAGAAATGTTAGACGTCCATGTCTGTAAAGTTCTCAGGGTTAAGGGTTTACTGTTTGGTTGCTAACTGAAAAGTCGGAGGGTCAAGCTCACCCAGAGGCACCTCAGAAGAAAAGGCCTGGCAATCTAGTTCCAAATAATTCAGCCACTGAAAACCCTATGAGCACGGTTCTACTCTGACACACGGTGGGGTGAATGAGGTTAAAGGATGAGAACTTTTTTTTTTTTTTTTTTAATTCAGTTAGTCATGAGGCCTCCCAGGGGCTGCAAGGAGGCTCACTGCTAGAGCTGTGTGTGTGTGTGTGTGTGTGTGTGTGTGTGTGTGTGTGTGGTGTCCCCTGATGGGGTAACGGCCACATGCATTCTGACGGCCGCCTTCTATAGCATGGCCAGCACCCCCGGAGGTGGACCCAGGCCCCACTACACCCCTGAGCCCCGACCTCCCCTGAGACCACTTGGAACCGGTACTGAGGAGTCAAGCAGTTCTGCAGTTGCCTCATCTCGCTGCTACGTGACCTCAGTGAACTCAGCCACTTTCGCAGCGTGAAGACGGAAGCTGCCTGGGGGCTGGGTGGGTGGAGCCCCCAGACCTGCTAGGAGCCGCGATTGCTTCACGGTCAGCGTCTGACTCCGGATTCGCTGCAAAGGGCACATTTTTATCCCAAGAGGCGTCGAGCTGGCGCGAAGTCGCTGTGGCCTCGTCTGTTTCCGCGGAGGTCACTGTTTAGCTGTGTGTCCCCCGGGGCAAGTCGCACTAACTGAGCCTCAGTTTCCCCTCCATTTGTAAAACGAGGGGCGTCGTAGACTAAGCGCGTTCCTTTAGGTCTTCAACGTCCGCGATTTAAGCTCTGCCGAGCCCTGGCGGCGCAGTGGTTAAGCGTTTGGCTGCTAACCAAAAGGTCTGCAGTTGGAATCCACCAGCCGCTCCTTGAGAAGCCCTACCGGGCAGTTCTACCCAGTTTATAGGGTCACTATGAGTCGGAATCGATTCAAGGCAACTATTTCCCACTTAGGAGGGATAGGGCGGGATCTCGCTGTCCTTTGCTCAGCTCTGTGGACACGCAGAGCGAGGGGTGGGCTCTAACGGCCTGGCGGAGGACAGTTATCTCCCGTAAGCGCCCTCCCCGCCCCCCACTGCATGTGATTACGAAAAGCAAATTGGGAAATCATATCTCGGCAGTCCCATCTGGGATTGTTTATTTCGCCGCGTCCGCAGCCGGTCAAAGTCGTGGACTTTGCAACGTTAGAGTAGCTCTGCAGGAAAGAAGGTGCGTTCAAGGTCAACCCCAGAGAAAGCAGAGCTGTAACCCGCCACAGCGAAGCGCTTCCACTGGGATGCCCAGGATTTCTCCGGGGCTCGCAGCAGGTGGATTCAGCGGGGCGATTGAGGGTGGTGATGGACGGGGCGGGTTCCTAAGTCCTCCACGCTCACCAGGAAACCTCAGCCTCATAAAAATCGGGCGGGGGCGGCAGGAAATCCTCGAATTCCTCCCCCTCCCGCCTCAGAGTCTCTGGTTCGCAGCCAACCAGTAAACCCTTGACCCTGAGAACTTTCCACCCTGACTCCCAGCCCATACTGAGGCTTAATATTTCTAGGAGGCAGATTGTTGAAATTAAAACGTAACAACAACAATAACAGCTCCCAGTCCTGACTTTTCACTCTGGGCAGGTCACTGTGCCTGGGGATTTACACCTCTCGTTTATGATGAGCTCCATTTGGCAGTTCAGGAAACAACAAAAGAAAAGCAACCAACCAAGCCCCTTGCTGACTCAGGGCGACCCCACATGTTGAACTGCTCCACAGGGGTTTTCCGAGTAGAATTATTCCATAGGGGTTTTCTTGGCTGTAATCTTTATGGATGCAGATCACCAGGCCTTTCTTACACGGTGCTGCTGGGTGGGTTTGACCTGCCAACCTTAGGTTAGTAGTGAGTGCATGCAGTTGAGGTATGTAAGGCGCAAAAGTCAGGTGTGAGGGAGGTTAAGGATCCTCCTCAATATCCTACGGCCAAGGACCGCCAGAGGGGGATTCTGTCTCTCCCGTTCCCAAATTCAGGCAGTGGCCCCCAAGGTGGATTGTTTGCGCAGAGACCGGAAAACGGCCAGGGCTGGGGCTCCCTGAGCAGGGAGCGGGGTGGCAGGGCCAGACTGGTGACACAAGGTCCCCGAGCCTGACTCAGGCCGGCGTGGCCGCGCGGGAGCCGGGAGCCTGGAGCACGCGATGTGGCGCGGAGGACGACCCAGCTGGGATTCGCAGCTAGGAATTGGATCAGTGAGAGGGAGTCAATGTGGTACACGCTCTCTATCTTTCGTCTTTCTTTCTTTTTGGGGGGAGTGGAGGGAGGAGGTGGTTTGGAGCGGGGGTGGGGAGGAAGAAACCCTTTCTGCCTTTTTTGTTCAGGTTCCCTGCCTGCTGCACTGGAGCGCGAAGGGGCGCGGGGTGAGAGGGGATTTTAGGGAAGAGAAGAAGGGGGCCCCGCGTCTAGAAGCTCGGAAATGGGCAAACCGGCCCAGCCCGGCCCGGGAGGCGGAGGAAAGCTAGATACGCCGTGCGGGGACCCCGCCCAGCCCCTCTGGCAGAGTCCATGGCGACCCCGCCGCTTTCTAATTGACAAGAGGGCCTCTGAGTGGCACTTTGTAATTTGGTGTCGATTTACAAGCCAGAAGGACTTCTGCTTCCTTACCTAACAGGTCCTCTGTCACGGCCTGACCCCTTTCAAGAGAGGGCCCTGGAGACGGGAGCTGGGCTCCGTGCGCCATCGCTTTCAGTCAAGCTCGGAGGTAGTGGGCGCCAGGCCCTTCCCTGGGGCGGGAGACCCAGTAACCTGGGGAGTAAATGAACCCTGTTGTTGAGATTCAATTATGTCAAGACACTCCGTCCTCACTCTTCTCGAGTCTGCACACCCATTCGGGTCAAGGAAGGAAGACCACTCTTCCCATTTTGCAGATGATGCAACTGAGGCACAGAGAAATAACTGAGCGAGAGAACTCAGGCCCTCTGACTCGTATTTCCTCTGAAAATTTAGTTTACTGGCCAGTTTGTGCAGCTGTAGATTCCTTTTATGATCTGATCAAAGCTTTGATCATTTCTCTCCGGAAAAATGCATATAATTTCGCATTCAGTATCAGGAGCTTTTCTTTCCGAAGTTTGTTCCAGGAGAAAAGTCCTCCTCCCTCCCGCCCCACCACCTCACCTTCCAGCACTTGGTGGGATCGTGATTCTCTGGGGGTGTTCAGGGCCGGGGGATGCGGTGCGAATTCAGCCGGACCACGATTATGGCCGTATGTCCCCAAGGGCGGCAGCCCGGGTGCAGGGCAGGTAGGACAGACTCGGGAAGGGGAACAAGTGGGATGGGGCGGGGGGAGGCTGCTGCGCAGGTTTTTGCTGGGACCGGGGGAGAGTGGCAGGGAGGGACCGGTCCTGGCCCACCCACCCGACCGTTCTGGGGCCTCGTCCTCTCCGAACGTCCCAGGAGCCAGCTCCAGCGTCCTCGGCGCCTCACCTCTGCCCAGTCGATCTCAGGCCGGCGTGGTACTGTACACAAACCCCCTTTGCTTCCTCCTTACAGAACAGCTTTAAAAACGGGAGCTAGTTCAAGGGCGGCTCCTTGTTTGTTTTCTGTTTTGCAAACGGATGCTCACTCTTTCCCCCCACCCCCCACCCCCGCTCCGCCTTCCCCTTGGTCTGGTTACCCAAATTTCTTGATTTTGTTCCTTAATATTTAAATTAACTGGTAAGAGCTAATGATTCAATCTCCCAACTCCCACCCTCGACTGTAAAACCAACGTTGTGGTTAGGTGTCCTCCGTCGATTCCAGCTCATAGCGGCCCTTTGTGACACAGTAGAACCGCCCCATAGGGTTTCCTCAGCTTTCATCTTTACGGGAGCGAATTGCCAGATCTTTCTTCCTCTCAGCAGCAATAAAAAAGAGAAAAGCCCAGCCTGCCAGCCGCGTGCGCTCAGGGACCTGGTGGGGGTTTGCCATTTGCATGCACGAATCGGAGCGGAAGCACTGAAATACCTGTTTGCAAAGGCGAGAATGTAGCTAGGAGAGGAAGATTCCAAAAAAGCCAGAAGGATTTGGTAAAAAAAAAGTGCAGGGTCCTGTTACAGGAGCGCTGCCCCTAAGGACAGGTACAAAACTAGAAGCGGTGCGCCCGACTGAAATAAACAACGCCAACGCTCTGGCTGGGAGCCAGGTTTCCGAGGCGTCAGAGCAGAGGCCCACCTAGGACCGAAGGTGCTAGACCACTGCCCTCCCCCAGACCCGGGGCTCCTCTCGGGGACTCAGATTAGTAAACAAACAAATCAGCATCAACAACAGCAATAAACCCAAGAATAATAACAATTTTCCACCCACAGCGCAGGGCTGCAGTCAAGAATTCAAACGCTCTAACGTAGTTAGTAAAAAAGCACTTGGATGAGTATTAAAACCACGAAAAAGGTGAAACTCACGGGTGTCAGTAGCCGGTGCCAAGGGAGAGAGCCACCAGCGGTCTGCGTGACCCTTTGTCCGGGGTCTGAGCGCGCCCCACAGGCGCCACGTTCTGGGATCCACTCCCCAGTCACCCTCCGAGACTCTCGGGGGACGCAGCAGCCGACAGAAATAAGCAGGACTTTCCTCTTCGTCCTTCACGTAGTGACGCTAGCGGCTCTGCGGAGCTGCACCCGCACGAATGGAAATCCCAGCGTCTGGTCCCCAGAGAAGAGCTTTCCCACACGGTCAAAGGCACTGGAATACCTGCGCGTCTGCCCCGCCGCCTGCCGAGCGCGTTAGTTTCACCGTAATTCCTACGGTGCCCGGTGCCGCGGGAACAAAGGCAATCTCACCTTTCGGAGTTCGGTTAATTTCTAACTTTCTGACCGGCTGGGACAAAAGTCACATTGGAACCAGTTCGGCAATTTCCTTCCTTCAACAAATATTTGTTGTGGGCCTACTATGTGCTTAGTGCAATGACACCCAACTTCCTAATCTGTTCCTAAGCAGATTCTCCCTGTAAGGCATTGCTTATTTATAGGTGTAACTAAAAAAGTGTGCAGTTTTAAATCTAGTTTAAGAAAGAAAAGACAGCGTTGAGTTAGGGCATCAATTCTTTCTTTCAGTACGAAGGAAATTTAACTGTTATTAAACATTATGTGAGGGATATTTGAGGGAGACGATAGAAAGTCTTTCTTTTCTTTAATAAACACACTGGATCACATTCTTAAAAAAGTCATGTATTTAAAAGCTTACGTTTAAAAACACCCTTTGACTGAATGTACTGTACCTGAATCTCTTAATGGCATGTATATCCGTTCTCTGCAAAATTAAGTATAATAGTAATTGACAAAGCAGAAAAATGTAGGGAAAAGAAAAATGTTAAGTAACTCAGCGACCTGGTGAAGGTTAACGAGGAGCTGCTTTGCATTTTCCGTACGCGTGGCGCTAGCCACAAAAATACCTGCAGGTCTTTTGCCCGCTAACCAGGCACACTGGTTGCAAGGTAAGGATTGCTTTACTCCTGCAGGAGAAGGTAGGATGCCGCTGTGCGCCCCATTAGAGCGGCCTCATGTCCGTGCCCACTTTTGGGTTAATGGTTAAGCCGCGGTCTTCACCGGTAATGCTGATCGCGTGGAGACCAACAATAGCCGTTCTGATCTCCTGCCTTGTCGTCCGTTACCTTCTCTTGTTGACGACGGGATTCGTAAGAGTATGTCTGTGCTGGTTTCCCGGTTCGCGAGGTACATGGCGACCTCTCCTCCGCGGGCGCGGTTCCCCTTGGATTTTGCCGCGGGGACCTGGACCCGGCTGTAGCGAAGGCCGCGCGGGCGGACTCTGGCTGAGCAGCGGGGAGGAGCGCCGGGATGCAGGAGGCGGAGGGCCTGGGCCGGCGCGCCTCGGCCAATCAGCGCGCACACCGACTGCCAGCTGGCCAATCAGTGGCTCGGAGCCGGGGCCCGAGTGGATAATACTCGGAAGGGGAGCGGAGGCTGAGACTGCAGCGAGCCGTGCGACGCGGCGCGGGCAGTGAGCGCCCGGGAACCCACGCGCGGAGCCAGGCTGGGGCAGCCCACCCTTCCGGCCACGCCGAGTTCGAGGAAGCCGAAAGCGGCCCAGCGAGGTGAAGGCCTGGGCTGCCGAGGACCGATCGGAGCTTTGCAGGGCCCGGGATGTGTGGGCGAGTCGGCTGAGGACTCAACTCTGCACCCGTCGTCCCCTGGCGGGTGGCCTCCAGGTGTCAGCCCGTAGCCACCCCGATTTCGCTGTGCGAGCACATCCAGCAGCCTGTGAGTCCGATCCCAGAGCTGGCTCTGCTAGCCCCGGCCTCCGAGTGTTGGTGAGTCCCGTGATGTCGCTGGGGTGTCGGGGGTGGGGGGCCGGGCACGGGGCGTGGATCTTCGGTTCTCATTTTTTTTCAGTGTGATTTGTCTGGGCGCCTTGCCTTAAAGATGCGAATCAAGCCGGGGTACACAGACTTTGCGCGGGTCTGCCCCGCGCGGCCGAAGCGCTGCAGATGCTGCACGCCGCTCTGGGCTCGGTGTCCCTTTGGGGCCTCGAAGATAGCAGAACAGTTCTGCTTTTTAGTTGATTATTTGGGGTGGAAGGATGAGAGGCCCTCCAAGGTCAAGGAGGAGACCTTGTGCGGTGTAGAGGGGGTGAGAGGCGTTGGGAAAGACGGAGTGGTGCTCGCTGCGCAAGGCCCCTTGTAATCAAAAGGAAGATAACTATTCTGTCGACATTTTTATAAACGTCACGGTCATTCTCGTTGGGTCTGGGGAAGACTGACAAGTGGCCTGTATGTCTCCAAGTGTAGGGGACTAGGCCGGCCCAGTTGGACACAAGACTTTGGTGCATAAAGCTTATCTAGAGCGAGAGGGCAGCGGTTCAAGGTCAGGCGCTCACCGAGCACTTACAATTAGTGGAAGAAAATCCCGGTTGGTTTGGGGGTCCCGGCGGGGCTCTAAAGGGACAGGAAAGGCGCGTGGGGCCCGACTGTGGGTGACGGGCGGACAACGGGAGTGCTCCCGGGGCCGAGGCAGGCCGGCCGGCGACGCCGTGGGTCTCGGGGTGTCTCTGTGTCTCCCCAGAGCGCAGGCCGAGGAGGCGCGGCGCCATGGCTGAGGGGCAGGCGGGACCAGGGCCTGGAGACTGGGAGATCGACGTGGAGAGCCTGGAACTGGAGGAGGACGGCGGTGGAGCGCCGCCGCCGGCCGCTGGGGACAGCGAGGACGACGAGGACGAGGACGAAGACG
>NW_004443961.1:824190-849257 GCF_000243295.1 Trichechus manatus latirostris
CGCACGCCCAAGTGCGCGCGCTGCCGCAACCACGGCGTCGTGTCCTGCCTCAAGGGCCACAAACGCTTCTGCCGCTGGCGTGACTGCCAGTGCCCCAACTGCCTGCTGGTGGTGGAGCGGCAGCGCGTCATGGCCGCCCAGGTGGCGCTCCGGAGGCAGCAGGCCACCGAGGTGCGTACCGCCGGCCCGGGGCGCCGCGCTGGGGGCCCGGAGCCCGAGAGGACGCGGCTGCTCCCACCCGCCAGACCCGCTTCGGAAGGGTGGTGTGGACTCCGCTCCGTGGGCCCGCGCTGGCCGCCGGGAGGGGTCGGTAGAAAAGACTTTGTATTAAAAGGCGGCCGAGAGGTCTGGAGGTGGTTAGGCCTGTTCGACACGTTATGGGAAAGTCACTCGCTTTTTAAACATTTGTTTTGGTGGCCCTGCCGGGGGACGGTAGATGGGAGCCGGCGCGCGGTGTCCGGCACCACGCCGGTCACCGCCCCACTGGTGCTGGTGGCGCAGAGGAACCACGCTGCCCAGAAAGCACACGGTGCTTCCGCGGTCACGGGGCCGTTTGAGAGAGGGCAAGTAGGTGCCCATTTTACAGATGAGAACCACAGTGGCGTGGGAAGGGAGGAGCCCGCAGCCCAAGGCCATGCAGTCAGAGGCGAACATTACCGTCCCCGTGAACGAGCTAAGAACCCCAGGCAGGGGTGTCTGCCTCTCCCCTTGGGGCGCCAGCTGCGGGGAGAGCCCAGAGTTTCTTTACGGGGGAGCTGCTTCTAGAACCCGAGTTTCTGTTTGTGTTGTTCCTGCGAGTGGAGAGTTCATAGCGATGGAGGCTTCGCCGGCCATCCCCACACTCCGGCCTTGGGGGGATTTGTGAGTTTGCTTTTTGGTGGAGAGGAGTGAGGCTGCATGCATCAAAGGCAGTGACCCCGACGGAAAGCCCCCTGCGGGCCCTGGGGAGCGCGCCGGACGCTGAGGTGTCGGGTCCCGCTCTCCTCCCGAATCCCGCGTCAGGGCGGCGGGCCCTGTCGTTCCCGTTGGGCGCAGGCGCGGCGAGGCGCGGATTCCCACCAACCTGGCCAGGACAGCTGGGGCAGGAGGCGTCCCCTTGTCCTGCGCCTCTTGCAGATCCCGAGGGTTTGTTCGTTTTCCTTGCGCCCCAGTCGCCCCGTGGCGTTTGTGGGAAAGCCGGGCCGGGGAGAAGCTGAGATACAGGCACCCTCCTGTCTTCCCCTGCGATCTGCCCCGGTTCCACTCCAGTCCGCCCGCCCCCCTTCTGGGAGACAGCAGCCCCGCAGCACCGACCAACTGCAGGCCCAGAGCACCTCGGGTTCCACTGGTGGGCGCCCAGGCCTGGGGTCCTATCGCCAACTCCCCAAGGTAGATTCACCCTCATGTGGCATGTCCCAGCATTCCCGGCCGCAAGCCCCTTTGCAGGAAGAGCCTGGGGTGACTAGCAAAACGACCTCAGAAGGCCGGGCTCCTGCTCACGCTGACTGGACAGAGCCTCCAGCTCCTTGCGCTGGGGCCAGGGAGCGCCAACAGAATTCATTTTGGAATCATTGTCACACAGGGTGGGGAAATAAATATGTCTAGAGCCACGGGAGTTTCTCGACGATTTGCCCACGCCCCTTCTTTCTCTCCCTCATTTTCCTGTGGGCATTATTGATGATGTTTCTGTGTTCACAGGACAAGAAGGGACTTTCCGGGAAACAGAATAATTTCGAACGCAAAGCCGTGTACCAGAGGCAAGTCAGGGCGCCCAGCTTGCTGGCCAAAAGCATTCTAGAAGGTAAAGAAATGCAAACGGCTCCTTTTTACCTTTAAGTGGGATCCTGAGTGCCTCTTGTCATTCAGACACACAGCACATTTATTAACCTGTGAGCGAGCTGCCTGAGGGTAGCTAAATGAAAAATATTTTTATTAGAAAGTTTTCCTCTTGGAAGGAAACCAGGACTTGGGAAAGTAATCTCACATACCTGCTGAGGTGTTTGCCACCGTCACGTCGACAATCCTGGTAATGTCGTTGCCCGCTGAATCGTTAATGGGTTAACACAGAGTGTGTACGAAATTTGGCCCAGCCTGAGGGAGGTTTACAGATAAACTGCCAGTGATGGGAGCAGATGGCCTGGAAGAAAATCAAAACAAAACAAAACCTTCCTTAGTTAATCGCTGGGGTGAAATAGAGTTGGTTAAGGAGGAGTTTAACCCATGAGCAATAAAAACCTTGAGTCGGAGTGATTCGGTCTCAAACCCCACTCTTTTTCTCTGTACTTTTTTCCTCCAGGGATTATCTAGATAACTGCCTTTATTCAACACTTCATTTTAATATTTTTGACAGTCCAGGTCTTAGAACCTGAAAAGGTTTTGAATCAGAGCAGCCAGCAAAGCGGAGGTTGCAATGTGTGAAGTCTGTAGCTCTCCCTCTGGGTTTTCACTTTCTGGGGGACAACTTAATTGTTCATGAAGTATTACTGATGGTTTAATCATTTCTATTCGGGCATGAACCTTATTTCTTTATCTGCTAAATAATCTATTAACTATCTTCCACCATTGAAATAAAAGGAACGTTTATATTTCCTTGAATCACTTGTCATGTCGTCCAATTCTGGTTGAAAAGCAGAATTTTTCTGTAAGTAAATCTTTGAGTCCTGTGTTTTCCTAGCGTGGTTTCTGAATTGAGTTGGTTCTGGGCGGGTTTCTGAGTTGTTTTCTGTCTGACCCTGGGCTGTGTGCTTCTAACCTTAGAGTGGTTTCGCATGCATTAAATAGAAATTTGGTTACAAACTGGGTAAACAGAATTATAACCATAGGGACAACACCGATGAATTGAAATTGTGCCAAAGCAACTTGAAAAGTGGGAGGAGGAAACGGGAATCATAAATTCAAGTAAATAACTTCCTGGCAAAACTTACCATAGAAATGGCAACATTATTTTTCAAATTTTATTTGCAAATGAGTCTGATGGATTTGTCTCTGTGTAAACACAAATACCACAATGGATCCTTCAAACAAATTCGATAGTGCTGAGTGCTTTGGGGATGATGAAATACTCAAAGTGTTTTACGCTGCCAGGAATTCTGTTTATGTTACGCTAATCTTTATTTTTGACTTTGCCCCGGTTCGTAAAATACGCGATGACTTTATCTGTGTTCTAACGACTACTTGTTCAACCATTTTGGTATGTGGCCAACATGATGAGCGCTTGAGAAAAATGTTGTAGACCAGTTATTTTCAATATAGCAGGGAATTCTTCTCTCTCCCCGCCCCGCCCCCTTTTTGTTTGCACTACTGGTTAGGGAAAGGGCCTAGTTAAATGGTTCACTGCTGAGTGCGTTTGACTAGTTAGGGACCCTTCAGTGTTCCACGCTTCTCTGTTCCCTTAAGTCTTTTCTCATGTTCTCCTCACTAATCTGCTTTAACTTTCTTTCTTTCTCTTTTCTTCCTAGCTCTCTTTGGATTATTCTACACCTGTAACAGTGTGTACATAATGAGCCACCTTTAGGAAATAAAAGTGACATCAGCTCTAGGTATAGATATCTTTTTGAATCATGGAAAAAAGGATGATGTGGGTTGTAAGAAACCATTGACTGAAGCAAGATGAACAACCTTGCCTCTTAATGTACAGGGACCTGGCAAGAATATAATTTCAGTCGGTAAAGTACGCCTGTCAGAACAAACACACGAACTTATCACGACGACAACAAAATTGCCATATGGATATCCTTCGTTCCAAAGGGAATTATTTTAAATTGAACTTAAGAGTTATACTTTCGTGTTTTGTATAACAATGTTGGCAATAAACCAAAGCAAATTAAACCCAACCCATTGCCGTCAAGTTAGCCCGACTCATAGCGACCCCATGTGTTACAGAGCAGAACTGCTCCATAGGGTTTTCTTGGCTGGAATCTTAACAGAGCAGATTGCCAGGCCTTTCTTCTGCTGTGCCACTGGGTGGGTTTGAACCACCAACCTTTAGGTTAGTAGCCAAGAACAAACGGTTTGCGCCACCCAGGGACCCTCATGTTGGTGATGTAAAAGTATAGTTGTTCTGCTGATTTGTAGTGTTTCTGTTGCTTTATGAATTGACAAATGTTCCTCCCCTCACTCTTAGGGTACCGCCCCCTTCCCTCGGAGACTTACCTAGGTGGGCCCTCACCGCTGCCTCCCCCAGTAAGTGACAGGATGAGGAAAAGACGGGCCTTTGCTGATAAAGAGCTGGAGAACATTATGCTGGAGAGAGAATACAAAGAGAGGGAGATGCTGGAAGCTTCCCAAGCTGCTGCCTTGTTCCTGCCCAACCGCTTGGTGCATGGACCTGAATGCAACTCCTACAAAAGCACCTACAGCCCCACCCCTGTGGACCCTCCGAGCAAGGACTTCTGCAGCTTCTTGCCCACCTGCCTTGATCTAACCATGCAGTATTCCGGGTCTGGGAACATGGAACTCATTTCTTCCAACGTCAGCGTGGCTGCGACTTACAGACAATACCCCGTGTCCTCCAGATTTTTAGTTTGGCCCAAATGTGGCCCCATTAACGACAGTCTCCTCTACCAGCAGTGCTTGCTCAATGCCACCACCTCAGTGCAAGCCCTGAGACCCGGGGTGGGCTGGGACTCCAAGGGAACACGCCTCCCGGAAGCACTCAGCGCAGAACATGACGGGATGCCCACCAAAATGGAAGGCTGTTTGGTGCTGCCCCCCATGCCCGAGGTCCAGGGCCACCAGGCAGTGCCCGAGAGATCTGCGTTCTCCTCACCCCGACGGAATTTCTCTCCCAGGGTTGACCCGGACTCCCTGGCAGCTCCGGGGCACATCTTAACCAAGATCAACAAAGAAAGCAACAGCCATCCTCTGCCACTTAAACATAATCCTTTCCACTCATTGTTCCAGCAGACGCTTAATGACAAATCAGGGCCTGAGCTGAAAACACCATTTGTCAAGGAGGCCTCGGAAGGGGCCCCTAAGAAACACCGCGAGTGTGCCGTCAACGAGAACCAGAAGTACACGTTTACAATAGATAGATGTGCAAAAGACCTTTTTGTAGCCAAGCAAGTTGGAACAAAACTCTCGGTGAATGAACCCCTGTCGTTTTCCGTCGAGTCTATTCTTAAGAGGCCTTCGTCTGCCATCACCCATGTCTCCCAGTGAAAGGCCGTGCGAACGCAAAGCTGGGTTTTCTGCCATCTCCTGGGGTTCTTGCCATTCACTCATTTAAAAAAACAAAAATGCCAAGATGTTTGTTTAAAGAAATTTCTAATGTAAATGGTGATGATTTAAAAAATTCTGTATATTCATATGCATGTACTTTCTCTCATCCCATACATCTATTTAAACGTAAACATGGAAGTGGCTTACACGCAAACTGGAACGTTCCTGGCTTCACACGGCATTTCAAAGAGCAATAAAGTTGACACTGTCTTCTAAAGGACCTCGTATTTGTCAAAGTCACTCGTTGTCCCGGTCTAGATGAAGAGGCTCCTGTCCAGGAAACGGGTTCTAAGTTTCCTTGATTCTGTGTATTTTTAAATTATGGTAAATGTGTATGCAGCTAAGCTTGTGCCATGTTGACATTCTTCTCGTGTACGATTTGGTGACGTGAGCTGGGTTCGTCATGTTATGCACCCGTCACCATTAGCAAATTTTCCATCACCCTTAGCACTGATTCTGTGTATTTTGAAGTGTCCTCAATGGTTAGGTTGCTATGAGTCGAAATCGAGTCTATGGCACCTAACCAGGACAACAACAAAGCCATCAGGGTGAGGAGGGTGCCCAGGAAAACCTTTAGGAGGGTTAGTTTTGCATTTTGGAGGGCATGTAAATTCAGCTATTTAAGACTATTTGAGGCAGAGATAGCTTTAAGGAGAGCATTGGGCTGATTTGCATGCTTATATAGAGCCTTAATTTTGTATGATTGAGCAAACTGGAATTAATTGGAAGGGAAATCAAGTTAATATGTCATTTATATGGTAACACAGGTTCTTGAAACGAATGTCCTTTAATTCCTGGGGCCCCGTTTCTTTCCCTAGTGGGGCCTTACGCTCCCGTTCTGTGTGTGTGCTATGATGTTAGATTGTTGGGGTTATGGAGTCCTGGGTGGTGCAAATGGTTTGTGTTTGGCTACTAACCGAAAGGTTGGCAGTTGGAATCCACCCAGTTGTGCCTCGGAAGAAAGGCCTGGTGATCTACTTCCATAGATTATAGCTATTGAAAACCCTATGGAACACAGTTCTACTCTGACACACAGGGGGTCGCCATGAATCGGAGTTGACTGGACCGTGTTGGTCAGGGGTCACAGAGCAGCGACTTTGCAAGTTGAAACCATAATGGCGCACAGGGCCCCTCTGGTGCTCAGCTCTTGTGTTGGTTCACACATTTCCTAAAAATGGATGACAACCGACATTCAGAGGCAGGCCCAGTCACAGCTCAGACGGTCCCCGAGTACTTTATGTCTCCCCCATTTTCACCAGTGTTCAAAGCTCTCCGTGTTGTGCCTTCTGAGATAAAAACATTTCTTATTCGAATTGCTTCAACTGACAGTTGCTGAAGCCTGCAGATATTTATCACAGAGTGAGGGTGACTTCTGGGTTCGTACGCTCTTCCACTCCTGTTTTTCTTCTGGCTTAAAACAACAGACATTTATGCTGTCAAAGTTCTGAGCCTAGACGTCTGGAACCAAGGTGTTAACAGGGCCACGCTCCCTCCAAAGGCTCTAGGGGAAAATCCACGCCCACCTCCCCCTAGCTTCTCGTGGTTGCTGGCCGTCATTGGTGCTCATTGGCTCGTAGCTGCCAATCTCTGCCCCCAGCTTCACGTGATCTTCCCCGCGCGCGTGCTGGTGTCTCCAAATCTCTCTTTCCTTGTAAAGACAATAGCCAACAGATTTGGGGCCCACCCTAATCCAGTAGGAAACCCTGGTGGTGTAGTGGTTAAGAGCTATGGCTGTTAACCAAAAGGTCGGCAGTCCAAATCCTCTAGGCACTCCTTGGAAACTCTACGGGGCAGTTCTACTCTGTTCTCCAGGGTCGCTATGAGTCGGAATTGACTGGACGGCAACGGGTTTGGTTTTTTTTTTTTTTTTTTTTTGTTCCTAATCTGTTACAACCTCGTTTTGATTTGATTACATCTGCAAAGACCCTATTTCTAAATAAGGTCCCCCTATGTTTAAGTTCAGGAGTCCCTGGTGGTAAATGATTAATGCATTCAGCTACTAACAGAGAGGTTGGACATTTGACATTACCCAGAGGCACCTCGGAAGAAAGGCCTGGAAATCTACTTCCAAAAGAATCAGACATCGAAAACACTCTGGAGCACAGTTCTACTCTGACTCAATGGGGTTGCCATGAGTCAGAAATGGCAGCAACAAGCTTTGGTATTTAAGCTCACAGTTACTCTGTTATTTTGCTCAACAAATGTCAACTCTTGTTCTATATGACTGAGTAAAAAAAAAAAAAGATATTTATGAAAGTACTAAGTCCATCCCTTAAAATCTCCCCCATGGACCCCAAATCAAGTTCTAAGCTGTTATAGTCAGCTCAATACAGAAATCAAGAGCCAAATATTTCACTTCAATTCTGAGTGGAGGGAGGTTTTACTCCCACTCTGCTTTCACCTGGGTAACGAGGAAACCAGGTGGGAGTGCGAAGTGATGATGGGCCAAGTGATTCAGCAATTTGACGAGTTGCTTTCTTGCTCTTGCAAACATTTAAAATGATTTAGAAACGATTTTGCTACTGATGAACTCATGAAAACCCCCAGGGATTCTCTGAACTGTTGCTTGAAATTAGCATCCATTTCAAAAACAACAAGCCAAACTTAGATTGATTTTCGGTGTGTACTTGTAAGATAATACTTAGCTGTGTTGCGTCAAATGCACTTATTTCTAGCTTTGGAAAAGCCAGGGCGACTGGAAGGTTGCCATAGGAAAAGAAAAGTGAAAGCAGGCAGAGATCTCAGTATCTGCTCTCAAAAACTGTTGAAGATGGAGTGGAAAAGCGTTCTCCAGCCGAGTGTGTCCTGGTGTCAGATAGAACCTAACTCCAGTTTTCTCTCCTGGCCTTATTCTTAGTCACTCATTCTTTATCTTCATAGCAGGTCTTTTTTGGTTAAGTGTTAAATGTACATTTAGCATGAGATCAAACGGGTTCAGAGGTAATGGAGGAAACCACATTAGAATAAAATCGTCTCCAAAAATCTCAGTTGGAAGAGCCTCTTAATCCAAATGTAGATTTTCTTGCCCTCCAACTCTGTTTTTGTATTTTGAAAAATTTTGTTTGTCCATCTCCTCTTTTTGAGTTGAATGAACATTTTGGGACTTATTTTCTGACCTCTCTCTGTATCATTTTAATCCCGTTCAGTAAATCCCATTGGCTGTGGGTATTAGTGGCTTTCCTCAAGTTACTGTGACTGGAATTTTATTGTTCTTGAACATTTATGAGAGTCAGTGCTTTCCCTGGCAAACGATTATTACACTGTGCGTTAACTCTGCCGTAATGAAGAGTTTTGGTTGGAATTTCAAACCTACAAATCTACCACCAGCCCTGCATTAAGAGCTTGGAGTGTGGCTCTTTGCTTCTTTTTCTTTAAATTGTTGTAAATATATATATATATATATATACATATAGTGAAGATTCTATAGAACAATCCTGATTAAAATTGGGAAAATACAGAGCAGAATTTCAAATTCTCACGGACTCCAGACTTTCTGGGGCCATGGAGGCTGGATGAATCCCTGAAGCTATTGCCCTGAGACAATCTTTAAACCTTCAACCAAAAATATTCCCTGAAGTTTTCTTAAAACCACACAGTAGTCCAGCTTAACTAGTAAAGAATGTCTGCCTTGAGCACTGTGCTCTTTTAAGAATGATCTATATGGGATCAAACTGACAACAGCAACTTGAAGGATTAGACAGGAAATTTCAGGGGCAGTGAGTTTATGTTAATGGGGGAGGAACAATTTGAAAAAGGAAGGTGAGAATGGAAGCATAAGTTGAAGAATGGAATCAATGTCACTGGGTTGTACATGAAGAAACTTGCATTTGTGTGTTTTGCTGTGTATATTCTTAACAGCAGCAAAAAATTAATAAAATTTTAAAGTTAGAAATGTATGTGTAACACAGCATTTGCCAAGTTAACATTGTCTACATGTACAATTCAGTGACACCAGTTACGGGAATTCACTGCCATAAAAGCTGTTATTTGACTACACAGATTCTTCAAAGAACACTCTCATTAAGTTGAACTTGTGATTCAATTTAAGGATTTTCAGTGTTCAAGGCAATAAAGGGATTCAGCACTAATCATTGCTGGGAACACAAAGAATAGTCACAGACCTTTTCCTCAATGTAACTCCCCACACAATATCGTAGCTTCAAGGACACATTTTCTTTCCTTCTCAACTTGGCAAGCATTATTGCTTTGTACTCCATTTACAGTTCTTGGTAGTCTACAATAGTGCATCTCAGACTTCAGGGAGCAGCTGATCACCATCATGTGGGAATTTTGTTAAAATCTGATTCTGATCTGGTAGGGCTGGACGGGGCTGAGCATCTGAAGCTCTAACAAGCTCCCAGGTGATGCCCACGTTGCCGGTCGTGAGTCCACACTTTGAGTAGCAAGTGTTCACAAACTTTCTATTATTTTAATGAACATTTAACACAATCAGCTGTGGATTTTGGGTTTTCATGCAATGGCATTAGCATGGATAATTTTATGTACACAAATAGTTAAAATGCCATTTCCCTTTCTCCCAACCTTTTGGTGGCAGAAGTAGGACAAAACCCAGGCAAAGTCATGAAGTTAACAAAGTTTGTTCCCTGCTCTTCATCCACTCGTCTCTTCCTGATTTTGCCTTCTTCCTGTCTTCCAGAACGGAGCTTTCTCGACTACATCCCTCTCACGTGACCCTCCCCCACCCCCCACTGTGGCGACCCTCTCCACTCCCACCAAGGCAACCTCCGCTATGTCCAGAGAGGCTCTGATATGAGTCACACTCCTTTGAATGTAAGTTTGAGTGAGTGTGTTAATCAGAGCACATGCATTTTAAAGCTTAATTCCAGTTGTGGGATGAAAGACTGTAACTCCTTGTTATGCGTTGAGTCCCCTAAATATGTATTGGAATCCTAACCTCTACCGGTGGATGTGATCCCATTTGGGAGTAGGGTTTTCTCTGTTATGTTAACGAGGTCATATCAGTGCGGGGTGTGTCCTAAACCTAATCACTGCTGAGTTATAAGGAGCAGCACAGACGCAGAGAGAAGCGAGCACAAACTGGGGAAGAAGCAGATGCCACATGGGGATCACCAAGGAACAGAGGAACGCTGTGGCTGCAGAAGCAGGAAGAGACAAGGACCTTCCCCTAGAAATGACAGAGAGAGACAGCCTTACCTCCTAGAGCCAGTGCCCTGAATTAGAACTTATTGCCTCCTGAACTGTGAAAAAATAAATTTCTGTTCTTTAAAGCCATCGACTGGGGTATTTGTGTTATACCAGCACTAAGAAACGAAGACACTTGTATTAAGAAATTTCCTGGAATCCCTTTTGCCTAGTCTTAGAAGTCTAAAGAGCGAAGAAATGGCTGAAGGTCAAGATGAAGAAAGGAGATGCACAATTCCCTGTAGAATAATAAAGACATCACTGTAATAGATGGTGTCCAGCCTGGGTTTTCAGTCAGGACTGGAATTCTTACTGGCCACCTGATTCCATGCGTTTTTGGATTAACGTTCTTTGTTCCTATTTCAAGTTTGTCAGCTCAGGCTTATTTCCATAACCACGGTCCTACTTCTGGGGCTGATAGTTCTTGAGATGACTGGATCCTGCGTTAAAGAAACTTGGGTTTGTGCTATCCTCACCACACCTTCCTTAGTCCTTTTGGTTTTTAACTCGTGGTGGCACAGTAGTTAAAGTGCTCATCTGCTAACCGACAGGTGGTGGTTCGAACCCACCAGCTGCTCCTCGGGAGAAAGATGTGGCAGTCTGCTTCTGTAAAGATGTACAGCCTTGGAAACCTTATGGGGGCAGCTCTCCTCTGTCCTGTAGGGTTGCTATGAGTCAGAAGTGACTCCACGGCAGTGGGTTTATATTCAAACACCTTTAGGACATGCTAGACAGAAACCCCTGGAAGTAGATTGGCATCTGGTGTAATGGTAAATGTGTAATCATAATAATTAACATGTGTTTAGTGACTGAAAATTTGCAGAATATATTCACATTTATTATGGCTTTGTTCTCACATAAATTCTATAGGAAATGTTCATATCAAGAATAATTCATTCTGTGTACACAGATTTGGAGATTTTTTTCAATATACAGCATGACTCAATATGACCTTATCTATTGCTAAACTTTTGTACAGAAGTGTTAAATTCGTCTAAGGCTTATATGTTATATATATACAGTATATCAATATATAAGAAGATAATGTTACCTGTATGATTACATACTACATCTCTCTGTGGGCACAATTTCATATCTATCCTACCTTTATAAAGTTTATATATATATATATTTTATTACATACACCCACCCCAATCTTACGGGGTTTTGAGGCTAATTGAGATAAAGAATGAGAAGGAGTTCTGTAAATTATAAAGTGCCCTCCAGAAATATGTGTACATAGCTACACATGGTCATATATATGTAAGAGATTATATATGTTAGATTATAATAAGTTTGTTGACTGAATAAATGAAATAGATTTTTTATAGTAGGACAATGTCTATATCAATGAGACTAAATACATACTGTTATAATGTTGTTACTGCTGTTAGGTGCCCACGAGTTAGCTCGGACTCACAGTGACCTTAGGATAACAGAATAAAATGTTGCCCTGTTCTGTGCTACCTTCATGATCGTTGATGTTTGAGTCCATTTTTGTGGCTACTGTGTCCATCCATCTCATGGAGGGTTTGTTTTCACTGATTTTCTACCAACCATGATGTCCTTTTCTAGAAATGGTTCTTTCCTGGTTACGTGTCCAAAGTAAGCGGGCCGAAGTCTCACCATCCTCACTTCTAAGGAACAGTCTAGTTATATTTCTTCTAAGACTGATTTCTTTGTTTTTCTGGCGATCCACAGTACGGTCAATATTCTTTGCCAACACCACAGTGCAAATGCATCAATTCTTCTTCTGTCTTCCTTGTTCATTGACCTGCTTTCGTACGCATGTGAGACGATCGAAAAGACTATGGTTGGGTCAGGTACACCTTAGGCATCAAAGTGACTGTTAGGATAGTTAAGACATATACATGGGTATATATAACAGCATGAGAATATAATTTAGCATTGGATACGTAGTTCTGAATTTGCAATCATATAGATATAATTACACTTTCTCCTCACTTACCAACCATCTTGTTATCTGACATTTTGCATTTACGACAATAGCAAAAAATCTGCTGACTATTTTGCGTGTTGACGAAGTATATCTGGCAGTAATGAACACCAAGGTGAGAGGCGAGAGTAGCACTGGCTTTGATGGTGAAGGCTGGGAACCGATTGTCAGTGGTTTGGCAGTTATGTAATGATGTAACTTGGCAGTTATGTAATGATATAGTTATCCTCCTTTATGGGATCTGATGTGGTCATCCTCCATTTTCACATAACACTGCTTTTGCATAACAAACTGGTCTTTGGAAACTAACCATGTTGATAAGTGAGGAGAGAGTGTAGTATCTTTACATAATAATGAATGTGACTTTCTCTTTCCTTAATTTTCTTGTAGCTGTAAATCTGAGACCTATTAAAACTGAAGTGAGGTGTTTGTGTGTAGGAATTGATGACCTACATATACTTGTGGTGGATTGGATTGTTTTCTCAATTCTTCCCTCCCTGTCTCTGCTATGTCACCTTGTTTGCCACCAGACTTGGGGTGTATGTTTCTTATCTCGTTGATGTTGGACATGGCCATGACTTGCTTTGGCCAGTGGAATGCTAGTGGATGTGACATGGACAGAACCCTTAAGTGCCTTTGTGTGTTTGGTCTCATCTTTTGTGCTTCTGTATTCCTGTGATCTGCCATGACAAGAACATGCCCTGGTAGCCTCTGATCCAGGGAGCCTGAGGAACACGTGGTGCAGACCTGAATCCTAGCCCAGCAGAGCCAGAGCTGGACATGTAGACCCGTGACCAAGAACCTAAATCCTTGTTGGTTGTGGTTTTCAAGCCACTGAGTTTTAGGATGGTTTATTTTGCAGACTTTTGGTAGTAAATACACCAGTCTAGCCAGTTAATTGATTTAACGTATATTTAGAGTGACTTCCATGCTAGGGAGTTCCTGGGTGGTGTAAACGGTTAATACACTTGGCAGCTAACTGATAGATTGAAGGTTCGAGTCCACCCAGAGGCACCTGGGAAGAAAGGTTTGACAGTCTACTTCCGAAAAATCAGCCATTGAAAAACCTATGTTTAAGGTGATGGAAAAATTTGGCAACGGATATGGGTGATGGTTGCACATGGTTGATGTAATTTGTCTCACTGAATTGTACATGCAAAAATGTCGAATTGGCAAATGTTGTGTTATCTATATTTTTAAAACAACCAAAACAAAAATCATACCCACTGCCGCTGAGTCGATTCTGACTTATAGCACTCTGTAGGACAGAGTAGAACTGCCCCATGGGATTTCCAAGTCTGTAATCTTTATGGAAGCAGACTGCCACATCTTTCTTCCACAGTGTGGCTGGTGGGTTCAAACTGTTGATCTTTTAGTTAGCAGCTGAGTGCTTTAACCACCACCACCACCATAATAATAATAATAATAATAATAATAAAAACTTATGGAGCACAATTCTACTTTGAAACGCGTGGTGTCACCATAAGTTAGGGTCGACTTGAGAGCACCTGTTTTGGTTTTGGTTACTGATGCTGGGAAGTGAGGAGTTTCTCTTGGGGAATGGATCGAATGCCCAGGTTTGGATTTATTTCTTGTGGCCTGATGAACATAGGTTACAAATCGTGGCAGACAAAGAACCTTTGGGCGAAGCATAGTTGACTGCTAGCCCCCAGATGTGACACCTTTGGGTCTGCTGTGGTGTTCACACCAAGGCCACACTTTCCCCGGACTCTTTCCAGCTAATGACTGAATACAGCAGGGTTGCTAGAATGGAAGCAGTTCTGCCCAACTCAGGATTCCTCCAATGGGCGCCCTTGTATTTTCCTGTGGATATTTGACCAGCCTAAAAAATAGCACCTCCTTCCCATGTCTGGGGTTCTGAAGCAATCAAGAAATGAGATGAAGTTGACACTTAAAGATTAGATATCATTGTTGGTTGCCTTTGAGTCAACCCCCAACTCATGGTGACCCCATGAACAGTCGAAGGAAATGCTACTTGGTCCTGCCTTGATCGGTTGAGGATTGGATCATTGTGATCTACAGTGTTTTCACTGGCTGATTTTAGGAAACAGATTGCCAGATCTTTTTTCTGAGGTGTCTTTGGTTGGGCTTGAACTTCAACCACTTGGTTAGCAGCGAAGCGCATTAACTGTTTGCACCATCCTCACAAACAACAACAACAAAAACAGTTGCTGTTGAGTCACTTCCGACTCCTGGAGACCCCCATGTGTTTCAGAGGAGAACTGTGCTTCGTAGCGTTTTCAATGGCTATGACCTTTTGGAAGTAGATTGCCAGGTCTTTCTTCCGAGGCACCTCTGGCCAGATTCAAATTGCCCACCTGTTGGTTAGTAGCCAACCACTTAATCATTTGTGCCAACTGCACCGTCCTTGACTGTCTTTATTACTGGTTACTATTATGTTGGAAAGTGTGTCATATTCAGGAAACAGAGGACTTCCTAACACTGAACCCCAGAATTAAACAAACTTAGCTACCTAGAAACAGACAGTACTGGCCCACCACTTGCCATTCAGGAGTGATTAAAAACAAAACAAACCAAAACAACCAAACCTGTTTCTGTCGAGTCAATTCCTACTCATAGCAACCCCATAGGACAGGGTACAACTGCCCCACAGGCTTTCTAAGGCTGTAAATCTTTATGGAAGCAGACTGCCACATCTTTCTCCTGCAAAGCAGCTGGTGAGTTCCAACCACCTCTTCAGGAGTGATAAAAAACAAACAGACAAAAAATCGTGTGGCCTTTGAGTCGATTCCGACTCTTAGTGACCCTATAGGACAGAGTAGAACTGCCCCATAGGGTTTCCAAGGACAGCTGGCGGATTATGAACTGCTGACCTTTCGGTTAGCAGCCGAGCTCTTAACCACTGCGCCACCAGGAGTAATAGAGGGTCAGTGTGCTCTACAAGCAAGTTAGCTCTTGAAAGGAAGGGTAGTTACTCTCCCTGCACCCACTGATTTAACATAAAGTTTGTTATTATTTGCTCTGTCGTACTGAGATCAAGCTAAAGACCACGTACCCTTCGATTTGATGACTCCAATCCGAGTTTAAGTCGCTGCTAAAGATACAGGCTAGGGGACAGGAAATGGTGTGATTACTTCTCATGGGCTAACTATTTAGACAGAGGCCTCTGTGCATTGTTTAGAATGTGAAAAGACATCTGGAGAAGGGACTTCGTTTACCCCCGATGAACTAGGGCGCTGAGTAACACACGCTGGCAAGTGCCGAGGCATCGTCTCACGGATGCGTACTCGATGTGATGTCATTAGACACCGTGGCCCGAGGGAGTTCTTTTTCTATCGGTCTTCACCGACTTGTTTTCATGGGATATCATCATAGACGGTTATCACAGGAAGGTGCCTGGGATGTTATGAGCCTGAGAAACCAAATTAATATCATTTCCTTCTGTTGATAGGATTTGTAGTGCAATGGGTTTCTCTTATATACGGCTTTTCTGGCCCCGGGCTTGTAATTCTCCCCAAATCATTGGTCAGGCTGTAGTCTTGCACGTGACTGGTTTATTTTACCATCTGCATAAGGGCCTTGCAGGGCTTGACTGGTTTACTAGCTGCATCGGTGGCTTGGAATCCACCCAATAGGATTGAGGAGCTTGGGGTCCTGCTGGGAGGGCCACGCCTTGAGATTGCCTACATAAGGGGCAACCTCACAGAAAATTTTGGGGGACCTTAGGACCGTCAAGAACCTGGAGTAAAGTGTGTCCTTTGTACCGGGGGTCCCTGTGCTGAGAACGTCTAGACCCAGATAAAAGAGCTGTAATATGGGCCAGGGCTATAACACGGAAGGTGGAGAGAGATGGTGGATTTATTGTCCCATGGAGAGAAATGGGGTGCCTCCGGGCAAGAGGTCACCAAGGGAGCTGAACACTGCCCGAAAAGGGGAAGCAGCCGCAGCCCAGGCCTGTGCGGGCAGCGTCCAAGCAGGGCAAGCGACACAGCTGCCGAGAGCTATCGCACTTACCCTGCAGAGCAGAGGCCTGAATGTGCCCCGTCCATGGGTTGCACAGCAGGAGCCGGCAACGTGAGGCCTACAAGGGCCCGGTGGCAGAGGCTGGGTAGCCCCTATGCAGGAGTCTTCCCGCCAGCAATGCCAGGCCCATTGAGACCCAGCGAGGCCCAGCGGCAGAGCAGAGCACGGTTGGAGCCGCATGGGCCTGGGCAGCGTGGGCAGAGCTGGCGGCAGCGGTCTGTGAACACAGCATCAGACCTGAACCACGGCCTGCTGAGTGACTAAAATATGTCGTCGTTGTTGTTGTGTGCCATGGAGGCGATTCCGACTCATAACGACCTTATATGTATGACAGAGTAGAACTGCCCCATACAGTTTCCTAGGCTGTAATGTTTACTGGAGCGGATTGCCAGGTCTTTTCTCCCTCGGGGCTCCTGGATGGGTTCCAACTGCCAACCTTTCGGTTAGCAACTGAGCACTTAACCATTGTGCCACCAGGGCTCCTTGACGCAAGTATGGGCATGGGTAATCTGGGGTTCCCTCTTTGATACCTAAGCAGGTTCTCTCTACAAACTGAGCCATGTGTAGGGGCCGGGACCAGTTCACTCTAAGTAATCTCTCCCTATTGTTCACCGTTTGCTTTCTAGAAATGATAATAACGGCTTTTGCCGATGCTGTGTGTGTGTCTCGTGTGTCCTGCTCAATCATGCTGGATGAACACAGCACCCACGGAGTGGTTGACCCCACTGGGTGAAGTCCTTGTTCCTAGCAGTCCTATTGCTGCTTAGAAGTCTGAGGCACAGTCATTCTTAGTCTGCAGATAGACAGACAAGGTTACTAGAGAGGTTTCAGGAGAATGCTATAGACAAGTTCAGTCTCAGTTCAGCCAGGCATTTAACAAAATCTCTCATGATAGAGAATTTGAGGATAGATTACACTGAAGTCAGGTGAATTTGTAGCTGTTTGAATAGCTACCTTCAGAAGGCACGGGGTAATAAATCAATGTCAATTTCAAGGCAGGTCTTTAGTCTCATGGCCCGTGGGTCCTCTTGTTTTGGGCCATATCCTGGCTAGCATTTTTATTAATGCCTTGAGTGAAGACATAAAAGCTGTGCTTATCAAATCTGTGGATGACATTAAGTTGGGTGGGCTGGCCATTATTTTGGATGGCAGAATTAGGTTAGACTGGGAATATGGATCAAAGGGAAAATCTGACATTTAGATTTCACAAACAGCCGTTATACCCTATTATAAAACCGTATGTTGAGAGAGAGTTGACTTGACCACTGTTTGTGTCAAAATGATCTGGGGGTCATAAGAGACCACAAGGCTCAAAAGGACCCAAGAGTGAGCCATGGCTGTAAGAAATTGCTGACGCAAACTTGAGTTCTATGAATAGAACCTCCAGATCAAGGGAAATGCTAACCACGGTACTTTTTTCCTAAGTCAGATCACATCTGGGAATTTGTGCCCTATTCTGAGCATTGCACTCTTCATGGAGACATGGATGAACTTGGCTTCATAGGCGGACATGAGGATAGTGAAAGACCTGCAGGTCTTATCGAGCTATAGGTAGTTAAGGGCATTGGGGATGATGGTACAGAGAAGAGCTATCTGAAAGGAAAAGGGCTTGATTTATGTCTTCATGTATTTGAAATGTCGTGTCGAAGAGAGAATTAAGGTTAGGGGCCCTGCTGGCGTAACAATTAAGTGCTCAGCTGCTAACCGAAAGGTTGGTGGTTAGAACTCACCCAGTAGTTCTGTAGAAGAAAGACCTGGCAATCTACTTCCATAAAGATTACAGCCTAGGAAACCCTATGGGGCAGTTTTACTCCATCATATGGAATTGATATGAGTTGGATGGACTCGATGGCACCTAATAACAATAAAAAGAGGAGTCTCTAGGAGGAGCAATCAGGGCTGAGAAGAGGATGTCACAGGTGGCCAGACCCAGATCAGTAAAAGGAAGACCATCTTTCAGGTTTGGTTAGCTGTAAGTGCTTGGCCTGCCTTGTGAAGGAGCGTGTTTGGAGGTCTCCATGTGGAACACAGAATGAAACCATGCATTGGGCATGAGTTTGGATTAGCTTCATTAGAGAGTGCTCCACTTATCTTTGTGTCCCAGGTCCTAGCGCACAACAGCATCCAGAAATGTTGGCTGAATGAGGACAACAGTTTTCAACTCTGATAATTCCTGATTTTATAACATGCCCTGTGGGAAAGATTAGATGAGGTATTTTTTTCCCTCCTAGCCAAACTCTAGGAGACCTGGTGGCACAATGGTTAAGTGTTCAGCTGCTAACCGAAAGGCTGATAGTTTAAACCCCCCAGCAGCTCCTCGAGAGAAAAGTCCTGGCAATCTGCTCCCATAAAGATTACAGCCTAGGAAACTCTATGAGGCATTCTACTCTGTCACATGGGGTCACTTTTAGTCAGAATCGACTTGACGGTATCCAACAACAACAAGCCAAATTCCACCGAGCCACCCGCAACCGGGGTCCAAGAACAAGGGGTGAATCCCAGTCCTTACAGCCACCAGCACTGGGTGCCCATAGTCTGGCTGCAAAACCCACCTACCTACATGCTCTAGGGAATAGGGACACGCCTCCCACTCAGACACTCAGGGGCAGCCATCAACCCCCTGCCATGATCAGTGTGTGACCCCCTATCACTATCAATTTGTTCTTTTAATTTAAAAGATGGCACAAAGAAATGCCCCACTTAAGATCTTCAGTCCGACATCACTGTGAATAAGAACATTGCACCTTTCTTGTGCACAATTCAAATGTGAGTAATGAACTTCTCCAAACTGTCCAGGTTGGACAAATGCCCTAACTTAGTTGCTTTTTCCCATTGTGATGTCCTTTGAGGTTGTGGCCACAGGAGATCCTATTAGTTTGTTTTAGAACAAAATTAATTTTATATAAGAATTCTTGGGATTAATTGGATTAAGAGTATTTTCTATATGGCAGTAAATACTGAATTCCAAAAATAGCTTCTCCTTTGTTTTAATTACCTTAATAGGTGGTTAATTTTGATTTAAAAATGATATTTAAGATGGCAAAAAAACCCAAATATACTTAATTGAAATTATGGATTTGGGTAAGGTCTGAGTCGATTTTGAAGTCTCATTACTCACACTTTTACCTCTTTTGGGGTTGGAGTTTGCAAATTTAACTTCAGAGCTCTGCTTGCATTTTGGTTTATCTGCCACCAGGTAGTGGGGACTAGCTATGGCCTCATGGGTCAAATAACTACTGAGAACATGAATTAATTAGCCTGCTTTTCCATTCAACTAAGCTGCTTCTATTAGCATCAAGGTCTTTATGAAAACAACCAAGTAAATAGTTTACTAATGCAAATTTTAAGATGATAGAATTTAAATCAAGAAACATAAACACTTAGGGAAAAATTTCCATAAACGTTGAATGCTTTGACCATATCAATTTTCATTAAGTTTGAGTAGCGTTAAACTTTGCTTAACTCCAAAAATCATTCTGAGAAGTGTAGCTTTGGTGTCAGGCCTTGGGGAGGGATTCAGAGCCTTGCAGAAAGCTAGCATTTTATCTCGGATCTTACAGAGCCTTTGCACATGCTCTTCCCTCCCTCAGGGATACTCTTCCCCATCGTTCTCACCTAGTTCAAAATGTTCAGCCTCTGGATCTCTGCTTACACACAGCAAAGTCTGATGTACTGTGCACATGCCCTTCATATCACGTGTTAGCTGCTGTTGAGTCAGCTCCGACTCATGGTGACCCATGTACAGCAGAACGAAGCATTGCCTGGTCCTGCGCCATCTTCACAATCGTTGGTGTGCTCGAGTCCATTGCTGTGGCCACTGTGTATTTTGAGTGCTTTCCAACATAGAGGGTTCTTCTTCCAACACTATATTGGGCAATCTTCTGTTGTGATCCATAGGGTTTCATTGGCTAATTTTTGGAAGTAGATCACTAGGCCTTTCTTCCTAGTCTGTCTTAGTCTGGAAGCTCTGCTAAAACCTGTCCACCATTGGTGCTGGTATGAAAAGACCTGTCAAAGCATTAACTCATTCATCTATCTCGTTGTTAGGTGCCATCAAGTCAATTCCAACTCATAGCGACCCCATATGACAGAGTAGAACTGCCCCATCGAATTTTCTAGGCTGTGATCTTTATGGGACCAGATGGCTGGGTCTTTCCCCTGAAGAGCCACTGGGTGTGTTCAAACCGTGTGAGCCTTTCGGTTAGCAGCTGAGTGCTTAACAGGTGTGCCACCGGGCTCCTTTCATCTAACTACCCTTGAAAAGACTCAAACCTACCCATCCCTCCATTTTAGAGATACTGAATGGAGACATTCTCTGGATTTTACATTACAAATAATTTGTTCTTTTGGATGAAAATGTTTGCCGAGGCAGCAGGCTACCCCGATTGGTTCTTTATTTGTGCATTAAAATAGAACAGTCCTGCAGTTTTAATCCGGGACCAGAAGAGGCATACCAGGCATTTGATCCTTAGTTCATGGAGGGGCTGCTGAGGTCTTGGATAGATTATTTCTGAATAGATGCCCTTTGCCCAGAATTCCAGTGAGTCCTCCAGGGTCAGAGAAAAACTACAAAACCACAGATGAAAGGACACTTGTTTCCCTGCAAAGCCTCATCAATCAGTTTTGATACCATTCCTGTTTCATTATTATTTCTTTTTCTGGCACCACAACATTGGGGCTGTTTGATGCGTTTAACCGAAAGTATTTGAATAGGTCCCTGCGGTTTCCTTTTGCGATGAGAAGTGTTACCCCCCAAAAGGAGCTGATAAACTGAGAGGCAAAGGGGCGTGAGTGTCAACCGGGTATTGGACGCGGACAGCCCCACATCTGATTGTACTTAGTAGGGAGGAAACTTTAAAAAAAAACTCCAACTTTCGTTTCTTGCTTCTTTTATCCTTAAGCTCAGCAATAAACTAGCACTGTTTGGTTAAAAAGTCAAGGGAACAGATGTATAATTCTGGTGCTTCAGCATCTATATTTCAAATGGAGCATGTAAATTTTGAGGGAGGTTCTCAGCGCCTGGTGGGAGAACGTGTCCGAGCCTGCGCTACCCTCCAGTCAAGAGTTCCCCCGTCATTCCTCCCATCTCAGGAAAGGGATGCTCCTCTGAGCTGGCTGCTGGATTATGGCACATATGCATCACCTGAGGGGTTTGTTCATTTCACAGAGAGAAAACAAATAGTTAAATGGATAGAACTGCACCACCGGGACTTCACAGCTGGTAGTTTCCAGGCAGAGCCTGGAAAAGATACTGCTGATGACTAAGGACCAAACCCCACTGCCGTCGGGTCAATTCTGACTCATGGCGACCCCACGTATTACAAAGTAGAACCGCCCTATAGGATTTTCTTGGCTGTAATCTTTATGGAAGCAGCTCTCCAGGCCTTTCTTCCACAAACCTCCAGAAAAATCAGTTGACGTCAAGTTGGCCCCAACTCATGGTGCCCCCATGTGTGTCGGAGTAGAATTGTGCTTCATAGGGTTTTCAATGGCTGATTTTTCAGGAGTCATGGATCTCCAGGTCTTTTTTCCAAGGCGCCTCTGGGTGGACTCGAACCTCCAACCTTTCGGTTAACAACTGAGCGTGTTAACGTTTGCACCATCTAGGGACTCCTAATGATTAAGCAACCCTCCTAAAAAGACAGTTTAAACAAGGCCGCCGTGGAGAGTTTTGCGAGTCCCTTGTAAACAGCACCTGGTGCAGTTGTGTGCAGCTCTGCATGGTGGCTGTTGACCCTGAGTTTAAATAACTCCTATTTTATTTGCATTGTTTTCCTGGGAGAGGGGCCACACTCTCCTACCCCACACAACTGACTGCTGGATTATTTCTAACCTCATAAAGTGTTCTCTCTAACAAGAGTGCTAGGAAAACTAATTTTTTCCATCCGCTATAATTCTAGCGATATTTTTAGCACCTCTTAAATACTAGCACTCCAGGCAACTCCTATTTGAGCCACCACTTGACCTTGCTCTGCTTGGAATATAGTTAAAAAAAAAAAAAGATGTTTCTGATAATGAGTGATCACTGGAGATACTTAAAAGCTTATGAAATACAGATGAACTTCCAATGTGTGATGCTTAGCCAGTATAAATCACTGTTTTTCAAGAATTTACTGAAGATCCAAAACACTAGGAACCAAATCTATTTTGGTTCATTTTACTCCTCTAAAAAATAAGGAAATAATAAACTATAAACTGTAAAACTTTATGCTCCTTCAAAGGGTTTTTGTGTGCATGATGTCATTTCTTTTTACTCTAAGTTTCAAACGTTTCAGTTCATAATACCTTACTGTCATTCATCAATGATCCGTGTAACACCCTGTTATTTTCTTTTTGTTCTTTCCCTTAGTTCCAATTCTCCACTCTTATTCCCACCTCCCCAATAAATTTCCAAATGAATATGCTGATAATGAATCTTCAAAGATGCATGTGTCCTAGTAAAATGTGAAGTGTTATTTGGAGCATGTTTGTGTTTTATTTTACATAAATGGTATTGTGCTAAAGGCTCGCTCTGTTTCTTACTTTTAACATTCACTCCTATGCTTCTGCAATTGATATTGCTCTAACTACAGTTAGTCTATTGCTTTTAACTCCTGCAAGGTATTACCTCAACTTTGTTTTACAGTTCCTGTAATGATTGATCCCTGGGTTCTTCAAAGTTCCACTACCACAAACCACACCACTACAAAGACCATACATATTTCCTTATGAAGGTCTGTGGCATGTAGCCTATTTAAAGCTAAGGAAATTCCTTACGTTCCTAATTCTTTGGGGTCATTGAGCTATATCAAATGCTTTGTCTGCATGCTGTTAGATAGTCAAGTAATTTTTCTCCTTTAGTTCATTAATGAGATGAATTTACATTGATAGGTTTTCTAATGTTGAGCCATCCTTAAACCTTGACATAACTTCTATTTGGTTATTATGTTTTATATTTTAATGTACTTTTGGATTCAGTTAACTTAAAAAAAGTTTTTTCACAGTAATGCTTGTAAGTCAAATTGGCAATTTTTTCTTATATTGTTCCTACTGGATTTTGGAATTAAAGTTTACTAGCCATATTAAATGAGTTGAACAACTTTTCTTCTATTTCTATCCTAAAAACATGCATAAGTAGGTTTGATGTGTTCTTTGAAAGTTTAGCAAGAGACATCTGTAAAAACGACCTGGACCTGGGAAGGTAGGGGTTGTTGGGAAGATCACCAATTAAAGTTTCCATTTCTTTAATAATGATTATTGGATTAGTCAAGTTTTCTATTTCTTCTTGTACCAATTTTGGTACAAAATATGACTATTGTTCAAATTTATGCAATAATCACTAATGCCAAAGATGAAGAAATTGAGGATTTTTACCAACTTCTGCAGTCTGAAATTGATTAAACATGCAATCAAGACGCATTGATAATTACTGGTGATTGGAATGTGCAAGTTGGAAACAAAGCAGAAGGACTGACAGTTGGAAAATATGGGCTTGGTGATAGAAACCATGCCGGAGATGGAATGACATAGAATTTTGCAAGACTAATGACTTATTCATTGCAAATACCTTTTTTCACCAACATAAATGGCGACTATACATGTGGACCATGCCAGATGGAATACACAGGAATCAAATCGACTACATCTGTGGAAAGAGACGATGGAAAAGATCGATATCATCAGTCAGAACAAGGCCAGGGGCTGACTGTGGAACAGACCATCAATTGCTCACATGCAAGTTCAAGTTGAAACTGAGGAAAATTAAAACAAGTTCACAAGTGCCAAAGTATGACCTTGAGTATATCCCAGCTGAATTTAGAGGATATCTCAAGAGTAGATTTGACACGTTGAACACTAATGACAGAAGACCAGAAGAGTTGTGGAATGACATGAAAGACATCACACATGAAGAAAGCAAAAGGTCATTAAAAACACAGAGAAGAAAGAAAAGACCAAAATGGATGGCAGAAGAAACTCCGAAAGCTGCTTTTGAAGGCAGAGTAGCTAAAGCAAATGGAAGAAATGACGACGTGAAAGAGCCGAACGTTTCACAGGGCAGCTCGAGAAAACAAAGTAAAGTATTATCATGACATGTGCAAAGACCTGGAGTTAGAAAATCGAAAGGGAAGAACGCACTCAGCATTTCTCAAGTTGAAAGAGCTGAAGAAAAAATTCATTGCATTATTAAAGGATTCTACGGGGAAAATATTAAACGATGCAGGAAGCATCAAAAGAAGATGGAAGGAATACGTAGAGTCACTATAACAAAAAGAATTGGTTGACGCTCAACCACTTCAGTAGCATATGATCAGGAACCGATGGTATTGAAGAGAGAGGTCCAAGCTGCGCTGAAGATATTGGTGAAAAACAAGGCTCCAGGAATTGAGGTAATAATAATTGAGATGTGTCAACAAACAGATGCAGCACTGGAAGCGCTCACTCATCTACGCCAAGAAATTTGAAAGACAGCTACCTGGCCAACTGACAGGAAGAGATCCATATTTATGCCTGTTCCAAAGAAAGGTGATCCAACTGAATGCGGAAATTGTTGAACAATATCATTAATATCACACCCAAGTAAAATTTTGCTGAACATCATTCAAAAGTGGCGGCAGCAGTACATTGACAGGGAACTGCCAGAAATTCAAGCCGGATTTAGAAGAAGGAGTGGAACCAGAGTCATCATTGCTGATGTCAGACGGATCCTGGCTGAAAGCAGAGAATACCAGAAAGATGTTTACCTGTGTTTTATTGACTATGCAAA
>NW_004443961.1:849357-867706 GCF_000243295.1 Trichechus manatus latirostris
ATTGCTGATGTCAGACGGATCCTGGCTGAAAGCAGAGAATACCAGAAAGATGTTTACCTGTGTTTTATTGACTATGCAAAGGCATTGGACTGTGTGGATCATAACAAATTATGGATAACATTGTCAAGTATGGGAATTCCAGAACACTTAATTGTGCTCATGAGGAACCTGTACACAGATCAAGAGGCAGTCCTTTGAACAGAACAAGTGTATATTGTGTGGTTTAAAGTCAAGAAAAGTGTGTGTCAGGGTTGTATCCTTTCACCGTACTTACTCAATCTGTATGCTGAGCAAATAATCTGAGAAGCTGGAGTATATGAAGAAGAGTGTGGCATCAGGATGCGAGGAAGGCTCCTTAACAGTCTGTTATGCAGATAACACAATCTTGCTTGCTGAAAGTGAAGAGGACTTGAAGTACTTACTGATGAAGATCAAAGACCACAGCCTTCAGTATGGATTACACCTCAACATAAAGCAAACAAAAATCCTCTCAACTGGACCAATAAGCAACATCATGATAAACAGAGAAAAGACTGAAGTTGTCAAGGATTTCATTTTACTTGGATCCACAATCAACACTTATGGAAGCAGCAGTCAGGAAATCAAACGACGCATTGCATTGGACAAATCTGCTGCAAAAGATGTCTTTAAAATGTTAAAAAGCAAAGATGTCACCTTGAAGACTAAGATGGGCCTGACCCAAGCCATGGTGTTTTCAATCGCCTCATATGCACGCGAAAACTGGACAATGAATAAGGAAGACCAAAGAAGAGTCGATGCCTTTGAATTATGATGTTGGCTAAGAATATTGAATATACCATGAACCGTCAAAAAAATGAACAAATCTGTCTTGGAAGTACAGCTAGAATGCTCCTTAGAAGCAAGGATGGCGAGACTATGTTTCACATACTTGGGACATGTTATCAGAAGGAATCAGTCCCTGGAGAAGGATATCATGCTTGATAAAGTAGAGGGTCAGTGAGAAAAAGAAAGATCCTCAATGAGATGGATTGACACAGTGGCTGCAGCAATGGGCTCAAGCATAACAGGGATTCTGAGGACGGCACAGGACCAGGAAATGTTTCGTTCTGTTGTACACAGGGTTGCTATGAGTTGGAACCAACTCAACAGCACCTAACAACAGCGATGTTTTCAGTGTCACTTAGTTCCAAGTATTAGTAACTTCTTTTTAAACAGATTTATTTATTTTTTCTTTTCTTTTTTATTGTACTTCAGGTGAAGGCTTACAGAACAAAGAGTTTCACATGAAACAGTAGTACACATATTGTTTTATGATAAAGATACACTATTTCAAAAATTTCTACATGCACAGTTCAGTGACATTGACTATGCTCTTCCAATTGTGCTGCTATTCTCACTTAAGATGAAGGCTTACAGAACAAAATAGTTTCTCATTTAACAGTTACTACACATGTTGCCCTATGACAATGGTTAACAATCTCACAACACATCAACAATATCCTTACTCAACCTTGGGTTCCCTATCACCAGCTTCTTTGTCGCCTTCTGCCTTCTGGCCCTTGTCACTGGACTGCTGTACAGCATTAGTCCCATTTGGTTTCATGGGGCTGTCCACTCCCAGGCTGAACGGTGAACCTCGGAGATAACGTCACCACTGAGCTAAAAGGGTGTCCGGGGCCATACTCTCGGGGTTTCTCCAGTCTCCTTTAGGCCAGTAAATCTGGTCTTTTTTTGTGAGTTAGCATTTTGTTCTACATCCTTTTCCAGCTCTGTCCAGAACCCTCTGTTGTGATCCTGGTCAGAGCAGTCAGTGGTGGTAGCCAGGCACCACCTAGCTGTACTGGACTCAGTCCGGTGGAGGCCTTGTAAACAGATTTATTTTTTAAATATATTAGTTTGTTTCTACACATCTGGAATTTCTAAAGCTATCTATTGTACGTAGGGTCGCTAGGAGTCTGATCCAACTCAATGGCACCTAATAACAATAACATCTTTCTTTTATTAATTCCTGATTTTACTCTCTTATGGTCTGATAATATGACCTGAAAGAATGATGATGATTTTCCCTTTGTCATTTAGTGAATTATCTATTTTTATGAACGTTCCTTGTGTGCTTGAAAGAATATGGATTTTCTGCTTGTTGGATTACAATTATATATACATTTATTACTTCAAGCTTATTAATTGTTATTAAAATCTTCTATATTTTCTTGTTATATTATCCTTGTTTTTTTCTGCCTGTTTTAAAAAAGCTTCCCATGTATCTTCCTGAAGGCTTGTGGATTAATGTATTGTTAGAGAATGTCCTCCAAGAGGGTTTTCAGAGAGAAAGTCATCATGTAGAAAAGGTTATGAGGCTTTGTTTTCCTAGAAGTATCTTAAATCTGCCCTCATATGTAAATGATAGTTTAGCTGGCTATAAAATTCTAAGTATTCAGGGCTGAGTTACCAGAAGGATGCTTGCAGTCCATCCTAGTTCACCATTTTTGATTTCTTTGTAAGGTACTCAGGGCATGGATTATTGTCTTCTATTTTATGCATAAAAATATGTGTGCGTGTGTGTGTGAGAGAGAGAGATTGATTCAGTGGCTACTTGCCTATTAGCTCAGATAGAAAGTGGTAGAACTGGGGCTAAAATCAGCCCTCTTCCCCTTCCAATATAATTCACCCCTGTGATTTCATACCATATTGCCTCTCAGTCTAAGGAAGAAAAGTAAGGGAAGAGAAGGTGAAACATTAAGCATCTGTCTTGACCAAGAAGCTCTTCTAGCTAAAGTGAGAATTGACGATTATGGTGAGATTTCAATGATCAATACCAGGTGCAGGTAACCTGTGGCCTTTAGGTCTTTGTAGGGAAGAATTGAAGGGAATATGAGAGGGAAAAATGCCATTAAAATCACATAATAGTGTGACTAAAAGAGGAAAAAGTAACCTAAATTTATTATTTTCTATGGGTCTGGCACTGGATTGCACACTTTTAAAGATGTTATATCACTTAACCCTCGTAACAATGCTGTAAGGTAGACATTATTCCTCTTGTTTTAACAATGAACCTTAAAGGGGACAAATAACTTGCTCATGTTCTTGCAGCCAGCAAGTGATGGAGCCAGATCTCAAACTCAGATCTCAGGTCTTTTCCACACACCATATTATGTTCCTTAAATGATCTTTAATTATAATCCAAAAGAGATGTAGTCATCAAGAACCAAAACCAAACCAAACCAAACAGTTCCATCCCAACATGTGAAAACTTTGGGAAAAAAGAAAATGAACCAGAGCCAGAGCTCCTTTGAGAAATGACTGATTCCATGACTGATACAGAGAAGATTCCAGATGAGCCTAGAACATACTATCATGTCAGAAAGTAAAAAGTACTCATAAAAAATGATGGGGACCTATCAAAGGATTTAGGCACCAGCTTGCAGGGACTCGTAATGGCTGAATCTGGAAAACTTAAAGCATCGAAAGAAATTCGTTGTAGTTCGTTGAGTAAAATAAGAATTCATGAGTCCATGCTTACAATAAATAGATAAATAAATAGAGGAGAAGGCTTGGTCTTATAGTAGAATGCCGACTGATTAGTGTAGAGGGAGTGGTAGAGTTGCAAAGATCATAATTTTGCAATTGTTGTAAAGATTGGTTTAGGCAGGAATCGTCAATGGATGCTAACGGTGGCGGGTAAATTTTGAGGAGGGGCAGGATATTTGCATGGTCTCAGAATATCTTCCATAGATTATTTATTAGGTTCAAGGGGGAAAGGTAGTAAATATACGGTGGAGAAACTGGCCAACAACTTGACCTGGTAATCAAAATTAGTATCAAAATTAGTGATGTCCCAAAATTCTGCATGGAGCTCAGAGTCACTTCTGGGATGTGGTTTGAGTGATACCAATTAGTCACTCCAGTTACATTATCTCTACTACCTTGACTCTCAGGAGGGAATAGAAATTTCACATGTTGTGTTGTATTTCTTTTAAATGCAAATTCCCATAAGAAGGAAAGTAGAAACAGTTTTAGATGTCAACACTCTAGAATAAATTCATTGGTAGGATTTTTTTTTTTCCGCAAAATGACATCTCTCTGTAGAATGAGGAAGTCAACAGGTGTATTTGGAAGGAAAGTCCTTGTGTGTAGTCAAGAAAGCTCTGAGCCTGGAACGAGAACACCTGGTTCCAACACATGACTGTATGGTCTTTGATAAGTCAGTATCACCCACAAGAGTCTCAATTTCTTGATCTGAAAATCATGCCTAGTGCTCTCTAACAATGGTTGTCACACTAGCTCACTTCTGGTTTACCTGGAGGCTTTGTTAAAGCACAGGTTGCTGGACCCCAGCCCAAGAGTTTCTGATTCAATAGGTCTTGGTTGGGTCCCCAGAATTTGCATTTCTACAGATGATGCTGAGGCTGGTAGCCCAAGACCACACTCTGAAAACCACTGCTCTGTAGAATTGTTTTAGGAGTGAGATAAAATCCAAACCAAACCTGTTGCTGTCGAGTCAATTCCAACTCATAGCAATCCTACAGGACAGAGTAGAACTGCCCCATAGGGTTTCCAAGGCTGTAATTCTGGAAACAGACTGCCATATCTTTTTCCCACGGAGCGGCTGGTGGGTTTGAACGACCGACCTTTTGGTTAGCAGCCGTGTGCTTAACCACTGCCCCACCAGGACTCTCGGGAATGAGATAGTAGTTGTAAACTAATTTAGTACAATTGTTAAGCGCTGTGAGATGTCAGGGATTAATTTAATCACATGAGGACAGAGAAGCCTCAGGCTTGGTGGTGGAATGCAATAGGGCAGTACTCTTAGGGACAGCACTGAAATCTCGGGGCCCTGAGCATTCTGAAAAGTGGGCCGATGAGCAGAGGACATCAAGAAGGAGATGAACTTTGGGAGTGAAACTGGGCAGGTGTCAAAAATTAACTAAGCCTAAGGCACGTGTTTTCCCAGGACTAGTTCTAACTCCTCTCAGAGGCCTCTGTATCAGCAGGGGATTCAATGTGGCTGCAAGAAAGAGAAAACTCAACCAATGGGCATAATAATACCTGCTTAAACAATTAAGAAGAAAGGCCTGGCAATCTACTTCTGAAAATCAGCCACTGAAAACCCTATGGAGCACAGTTCTACTCTGACGCATATAGGGTCATCATCAGCTGGAATTGACTCGATGGCAAAGCAATCAAGAGCTTGCTTTTTCCTCATACAACAAAAAGCCTAGGGGTTAAAAAGTTACTGGTATTCAGTGGTCCAAGGATTTCCGTATGGAGGTCTGCAATTTTCTTGCCCTTTTCATCTTGTGCACAACAGGGCTGCTGCAGGTCCAGCCATTGCATCTGCTTTCCAGGTAAGTGTAAGGAGAAAAAGACAAGGAGGAAAGATCAGTGTCTGTATCAGGAAAGCAAAAAAGTTTGCAGAAATTCTCAGGTGGTTTCTGCTTATGTCTCAGATATCCAGAGTTGTCTCTTGGCCATCTCTAGCTTCAGACATGGTTGAGCAATGTAACATTTTAGTTGGGTACACTGCTACCTCAAACCAAATCAGGATTCTTTTGTTGTTGTTGTTGTTGTTAGGTGCTGTGGAGTCGATTCCAACTCATAGCGACCCCGTGTACAACAGAACGAAATACTTGCCGGTCCTGCACCATCCTCACAATCGTTGCTATGTTTGAGCCCGTTGTTGCAGCCACTGTGTCAATCCATCTCATTGAGGGTCTTCCTCTTTTTCGCTGACCCTCTGCTTTACCAAGCATGATGTCCTTCTCCAGGGACGGTCCCTCCTGATAACATGTCCAAAGAATGTGAGACAAAGTCTTGCCATCCTTGCTTCTAAGGAGCATTCTGCCCGTACTCCTTCCAAGACAGACTTGTTTGTTATAGAGCCACCAAAACCATTTGCCATTGAGTTGATTTAGACTCCTAGTGATCCTATAGGACAGAGTAGAACTGCCCCAGAGGGTTTCCAAGGCTGTAAATCTTTATGGAAGCAGACTGCCACAACTTTCTCCTGTGGAGTGGGCTGATGGGTTCGAACCACCGACCTTTCAGTTAGCAGCTGAGCACTTTAACCACTGGGCCACCAGGCTCCTGCTGCTATACAGCCGAATCCAAAGACCAAACGCACTACTGTCAAGTCAGTTCCAACTCATAGCAACCCCATAGGGTTTCCAAGGCTGTAAATTTCTATGTTGGCAGATTGCCACATCTTTCTTCTGCAGAGCCACTGTGGTTTTGAACCACCAACCTTTCAGTTAGCAGTCCTTCACTTTAACCACTGCACCACCAAGGCTCCTTTGCTGCAGAGCCGTGGGTCTCAAACTTCAGCATCCATCCGGTCCACCTCGAGGGCTTGTTAAAGCACAGATTGCTGCCATCTCCTCTTCCCCCAATTTCTGACTCAGTAGGTCTGGGTGGAGGCTGAGAACTTGAATTTCTAGTAAGTTCTCAAGGAGCCCAGGTGGCGCAATGGTTAAGCACTCCACTCCTAACAGAAATGTTGGTGGTTTGAACCCACCCAGCAGCTCTGCGGGAGGAAGACGGGGCGATCTGCTTCTGTAAAGATGACAGCCCAGGAAACCTTATGGGGCAGCTCTATTCTGTCACATGGGGTCGCTATGAGTCGAAGGTTGACTTAACGGCACCCAACAACAATAAGTTCTCAGGTGATGTTGCTGGTCTGGGGCCCACACTTTGGGAACCACTGCTATAGGGTTTAATAGCTGTCATTGGTCTCATAGAAAGTATCAGCTTTCATAATTTGTGCTCTTGTTCATATTCAGTTAGGTTTATTATACATCTCTGGTATGTTGCAAACGTCTCTCGGAATAGACCAGGACTTGGACTTCCTTGGAGTGTCCAGCAGTGCCAAGAACAGGACTTTTCCATTACCGTGGACCAGATGGTTTCATTTGATGGTGTGGACTTGGCACCGTATAAATGGCTTTGCAGGACACCTGAGTGAGTTGTTGCCTTGGTGGAGACTGAGAGACGAGAGAGATGAGGCAAGTGAATGTGGAAAGGCAACAGTCATTTTGTTGTGTTGGGCTTCGGGCACTCCCCACAGTGTCCTGAGAACTCAGCACACCTGTGGGTAGCTTTGCACGTTTTTATAAATACATGCTCTTTCAGGCTGGGACTCCCAAACTAACACGCTCTGTCTTCCATGTTGGAATCAGGTTGACTCTTCATTGTCACCACACCAAACCCGTCTCCGTCGACTCCAACTCATGGCGCCCCCATGTGTGTCGGAGTAGAAGTGTCTCCATAGGGTCTTCAGTGACTGATTTTTCAGAAGCAGATCACCAGATCTTTCTTCCGAGGCACCTCTGGGTGGATTCGAACCACCAACCTTTCAGTTAGCCGCTGAGCACATTAACTGTTTGTACCGCCTAGGGTCTCCTAATACTTATAATACATACTATATATTCTTCAAAAAGCTTCAATATTAGTAATTAGTAATTTAATTTAGTAATTTAAATTAGTAATTTAAAAGGGATAATGGATAGTATTAATTGTGCATCTGTTATTCCTTTCAGTAGTGCTGCAAGCTGGCTTTTCTCCCCATTTTAGAAATAAGAAAATTGAAGCTAAGAGAGAGTCATTTGCCCAAATAAGTGCAGAACTGGAATTTGTATCTCATTCCATCTGTCTTCAAGGCTTGTGCTCTTTTCACTAAGGTGTGAGAAAATTTGGGTTGAAATTTGTTGGCCAGGTTTCTCCCTGACCTATGCTAGGACTCTTCATGCTTTGGCAAGTCTAATCAACTGTTGTCCTTCTGTGCCATCGAGTTGATTCCGACTCACAGCCACCCTAGAGGACAGGGTAGAGCTGCCCCACGGTGAGGGCTGATAGGTTCGAGCCACCCACCTTTCGGTTAGCAGCTGAGTGCTTTAACCACGGTGCCACCAGGGCTCCTTTCTAGCCTGCTAAAATTTAGTCCCTTTTTAGGAATTTTTTTTTATTGTTTTCCTTTCAATTGGAAAAAAAAAAAAAAAATTGCAAACCATAGAGACGTCAACACGCCGACGTGGGGAGAGTGAATTTTTGCAGCCCCGAGGGCTGCGTTTGGCGGTGTGGTACACAGACTGTAGTGACATGGCCGTCTCCTGTGGAGCGAGCATTGGCACGGAGAACATTCCGGTTCCTCGGGCACGCTCTCCGGCCATGCAGAGGCCCCCTCTCTGCCTTTGGGAGGGAGAGTCACGGCAGAGTTTCTGAGGAATAGTGCCGTCTCCCCAGGAAAGTGACGCCCTCTTCCTCCCGAGCCGGTTGAGTCTGAGCGGTTCTGGCCTCGAGTTTCTGGCCCCGATGAGTCACCGAGCAGAAGAGGTCTGGGCGGCCGCTGGAGCCAGCACAGAACCAGAGGAAGGAGAGTGGAGCGGGCAAGTGGGGGGCCACGAGGGCCTAGGAATCACGGGCCAATACACTGGTGCCCCTGTGACCACAGCCTCCTAAGAGGTCAGGAACAGAGCAGGCAGTCCAATCTGGCAGCTTTCACGGGACAAACGCTGGTGTAAAACCAGGCCTGCCTCGTACGGTTAAAGCTAAAGCAGAGGTGTTATCCTTATCTGCTGTTGAGTCGCCCCCGACCCCACGTACAACAGAACGAAACGCTGCCCAGTCCTGCGCCATCCCCCTGATCGGCTGCTGATCAGAATGTTGTGATCCATTGAGTTTTCACTGGCTGATTATCAGAAGTAGGTCACCAGGCCTTTCTTCCTAGTGTTTCTTAGTCTGGAAGCTCCGCTGAAACCTGTTCAGAATCAGAGCAACACGCAAGCCTCCACCGACAGGTGGTGGCTGCGCATGAGGCGCAGTGGCCGGGAATCGAACGCGGGTCTCCGTAGCGGAAGGTGAGCATTCTCTGCTGAACCACCGAAGGCCCGTAAAGCAAAGGTACAGGCCTTTATTTGGAATGTTCTGGCCACTGAAACCCCGAAGTTGGGGGATGTGATAAACTTTCTTGATTTTTGCTTTGAAATACAGGCTTTTAAGTAGGCTCCTCTTTAAAGATGTTTTCCGTCTCCCCGGCTTGCGTCAGAGCACCTCAGCACCATTTGACGAGAGTCCCCCCTCCCTTTGCAAGAGCCTGTCCCGTCCTCCCTGCCCCTTGACATTTGGCTGCAGAGGGGGGTCTCGCGGCTCCGCAGCTGGGTCGCCTGATGTCAGCGTGCCCTGAGCGGCTCCAGGGCCACTTCCGTCTTAGCATTGCCCACTAGGTGCCGCCTGTGGATGGAACACACTCCGAACGCAAGGCTGCCTCCCTCTCCGCCTTCCCAGACCCACTTCTTGACTAGAAGATGCTTCACTGGCAAGATGGGAAGAAACTCTTCAGTGCCCAGTGCTCGGAGAGAGAGGCGTGTGATGATTTCAGTCAGCTCTACTTGGACAGAGATACAGATGTGTCTGTAGTATGCGTGATTGTTTAATTATAAAGGCAGGATATACCCCCCCCCAACGCATGCGCGCGCGCGCGCACACACACACGCACACACACACACGCACACACACACACGCACACACACACACGCACACACGCACACGCACACACGCACACGCACACACACACACACACACACACACACACACACTCAACAGTTTTAGGTTTCTGGGTAGGTCCATGACTGCTTTACAAATGCAAACAAGATGCTCCAAGCTCAGGTGACTGCCGGTGGCTCTGGGCAGTAAACTTAATATCTAGGCTTTCCGGAACAAAGAGTGAAGACGGGGGTGGTTAGCACCTACTACAGCAGTGGTTCCCAAACTTCAGTGTGCGTTCGAGTCACCTGGAGGGCTTGTTCAAACACGGATTGCTGGGCCCCACTCCGAGAGCTTCCGATCCGGGAGATCTAAAGTGGAAGCTGAGAATTTGTATTTCTAACAAGTTCCAGGTGATGCCGATGCCGCTGGTCCAGGGGCCACGCTTTGAGAACCACTGCAGGACGGCGCTGGGTCGAAGAATGTGGGGGAGAGAAGGTGGCGTGGAGAGAAGGGTGGGGCGAGGGACTGGGACAGTGTGGAGGGGGGTGGACAGCAGACAGTGAATGTGTATAAACAGAGACGCTCTCTTAGCTACTTCAAAGCTCACGCTCCTCCTTTCCTTGTACAGCTTTTCTGATCTTCTCCTTCCTCCAAAGAATGTCACCAACCCCTTGAGCTTTTGCTAGGTAAATCTACCAGGCGGGTAACCGGTAAATTCTATTGGCAAGTCAGGGACGAATAACCAGGCAGCTGGGCCAGCGCTGGAGATACACTGAGGTGATTTATTTAAATTTGCTTGACTGTTTTTCTAGTAGGGAAATGAAACGTTCTCTCTGTCCCGCAGGTGTTCAAGTGCTTGTTTTAATGGCTAAATATTTAAAGTGACAGTCTAGTTGAGGTGAAGAAGGCTGTAGGAGAGCACAGTCATAGCCAATGGTTTCTGAGTGTCTTCATTGTAGTTTTTTTCTTTTTGTTGTTGTTCTTTACAGAGAGTGGGGATGTAAGTGGGTATGAAAATATAATTATTCCCATCGCATCACAAACTGCTCTTAAAGTGTATGTTAGCACTGCTCAGAACTTTCTCAGGTGACATGGTCTCTTTCTACAGATTTTTGGGTGTTTATTCTTGTTTATTCTTGCAGAGCAAGTTAGGTTAGTATGATCATTTCCATCCCATAGGTGAGAATGGTTTGCAGTCAACTGCTAACCTGAAGGTTGGTGGTTCAAACTCACCCAGAGGCAACATGGAAGAAAAGACCTGGCAATCTGCTTCCATTAAGATTATAGACAAGAAATGTATAGAGATGAGAGTCTAACAGTGGTTACCAGGGGCAGGAGACAAGGGGAAAGTGGGAAATCGGTGTTTAGCTAGCATTGAGTTTTTGTTCATGGGCATGGAAAATATGGCAATGAAAATCGGTGATGGTTGCGTAACATGATTGATGTAATGAGTTTCATTGAACTGTACAAGTGACAGATGTTGCAATGGCAAATGGTGTGTTATCTATATTTTCTACAACAACAATAATAAAAAAGATTGCAGCCAAGAAAACCCTAGGGAGCAGTTCTACTCTGTAACATGTGGGTCACCATGAGTCCGAATCAACTTGACGCTAACAACACAGCAACAACCAAGCAGTCCAGGGAGGCTAAATAATAGGCTGAAAGTTCCTTGGTTTAGCACCCAGACTGGACTCTAGAACTTCTGGAATTTAGATTCTAGGTTCTGGCTCCATTTTTTAGCCCTGCCCTTCCACCTTTATTCCCTCTATTAAAGAAACTCTTGGGCAAATGTCCTCTAAGTTTGATGTCATTGTGTCTTATCCTCAGTTATAATACCTGTAGCTATCGAGTCAATTCTGACTCATAGAGACCCTATAGGACAGAGCGGAACTGCCCCATAGGGTTTCCAAGGAGCGTCTGGTGGATTCCAACTGCCAACCTCTTGGTTAGCAGCCAAGCTCTTAACCACTGTGCCGCCAGGTCTCCTCAGTTATAATGGGAGTCCCTTAAAGACATGTTGGTCCCCTCCATGCTGAAATATTCATCCCTCAGGTTGATAGCATGGCAGGCAGGCATTTTCCTTTCTATCTTTTATATAACAACCATGAAATCCCTTCCACAAGAACACAGAGGTTTTGTTCTGTTCTGTTTCTAATTTCAGAACAATATGTCTCCAATGCACCACCACCCACCGGAAAAAGAGCACGCGGTGATTGACAAAGTGAGGTCTTTGTTTGGTTGTATTTCAAGTCTTGAGCTTTCTGAAATCTCTAAAACTTTGGCCATAAATCACTAAAAGGTGGATGTTCTTGAAAATGAATTTTGCATGAAACGTCAGCCAGAGTCTAGGGGACAGTGATAATATTTACGACTGGTGCTATTTCTTAGGGGAGGTAAAAGAAAATGAAGCCAATATAGCTTAGTACTGGGGGGCAGGAAAGGAAGGAGAGATGGAGGCAGAGCAGATTTCTCTCACTTGCCCAGATATTTTGTTTCTCCTCTTTCCCGTGCAAATAAAACCCGCAGCTCTCAAAGCAAAGGGTTCTGGAGTGTTTATCCATCTGGGGAAAGTATGGGTTGGAAGAATGTGGGCAGCTGTGTAAGGGAAAATAGACAAACCCAACACTACTGTGGGAATGTCCTTGCTAACTGGGAGATTGTTTTACTAAGTACTCTACATCTGAAAGTTGATGAGGTCCTAGGCACGGCTCCCCCTAGCTCTCCTTGGGAAGCAAGCTGCTCTGTTTATTTGGGGGAGGAAATGTTGCAGGGATAATGTAACATCCACGTGGCTCCATCACCCACAGGAAAACACACAGGACATCTGACGGCCTCCGAGTCAGACACGAGACACTTATTTTTTGTGTTTTTCCCACTACTCTTCCTCACTGAGTGCACTCAAGTTCAGTGGGCCCCTGGGCTATTTCTGCTCTGGTGTTTTTGCTTGAAAACTCCTCACACTTACGTGGTTCATCCTCTCCCCTTCTCTCTGCCCGAGTGATTCTTTCCCGTTAAAAAAAACTTTATTGATCTATAATCTAAATATCATAAAACCCATCCATCTGAAGGATACAATTCAATGTTTTTAGTATAGTCACAGGGTTATATAACTGTCACCACAATTTAAGTTTAGAATATTTTCATTACCCCAAAAAGAAACTCTGTACCTGTGAGCAGTCATCTCTATCCCATCCCTCCAAAGCCACTAATCTCCTTTCTGTATATATGTGTTGCCATGGAGTTGATTCCGACTCATAGGGACCCTGTAGGACAGGGTAGAACTACCCCACAGAGTTTCCAAGGCTGTAAATCTTTATAGAAGCAGACTGCCATATCTTTCTGCCATAGAGCAGCTTGTGGGTTTGAACCGCCAATCTTTCAGTTAGCAGTTGAGTGCTTAACCACTTCGCCATCAGGGCTCCTTATATATAGAGATATGTAACTGTAGGAGCTCTGGTGGCACAGTTGTTAAGCGCTCAGCTGCTAACCAAAAGGTCAGCAGTTCAAATCCACCAGCAGCTACTTGGAAACTCTATGGGGCAGTTCTACTCTATCTTATGGGATCGCTATGAGTCAGAATCGACTGGATGGCAGTGGGTTTAGTTTTGTTTTTTATGATCTTAGTTTGTGGATTTTTCATAGATGCCCCTAATTAGGTTCAGGAAATTCCCTTCTGTTTATAGTTTGTTGAGTATTTTTACCATAAAAGTGTCTTGGATTTTGTTAATATTTTTTTCTGCATATATTGAGATGACCATGTGATTTTTGTTCTTTATTCTATTAATGTAGTCTATTACATTAATTGATTTTCAAATATTATACCAATCTCAATGGAGAAAATATTGAAGTTGTCAAGAATTTCATTTTACTTGGATCCACAGTCAATGCCCATGGAAGCAACAGTCAAGAAATCAAACAATGTATTACACTGGGCAAGTGTGCTGCAAAAGACCTCTTTAAAGTGTTAAAAAGCAAAGATGTCACTTGGAGGACTAAGGTGTACCTGACCCAAGCCATGGTATTTTCAATTGCCTATATGCATGCAAAAGCTGGACAATGAATAAGGAAGACGAAAGAATTGAAGCCTTTGAATTGTGGTGTTGGCGAAGATTACTGAATATACCGTGGACTGCCAGAAGAATGAACAAATCTGTCTTGGAAGAAGTACAGCCAGAATGCTCCTTAGAAGTGAGGATGGCAAGGGCATCTCACATACTTTGGACATGTTATCAGGAGGGACCAGTCCCTGGAGAAGGACATCATACTTGGTAAAATAGAGGGTCAGAGAAAAAGAGGAAGACCCTCGATGATATGGATTGACACAGTGGCTGCAACACTGGGCTCAAATTATACCAGTGGTTGTGAGGATGGTGCAGGACGGGGCAGTGTTTCATTCTGTTGTACATGGGTTCCCTGTGAGTCAGAACTGACTAGACGGCACCTAACAACAACAACATTCCAATTTTGCATTCCTGGGATAAATTTCATTTGATCAGTATGTATAATCCTACTATATTTTGGCAGATTTGATTTGCTAGTATTTCACTGAGAATTTTTTGCATTTATATTCCTAAGATATTGATTTGTATTTTTAATTTTTATTGTGTTATTTGTGTCTGGTTTTGGCATCAGAGTAGTATTGGCCTCATAGAATGAGTTGGAAAGTGCTCTCTCCTCTTCTAATTTTTGGAAGAGTTTGTAAAGAATTGGTATTAATTTATCTGTAAATGTTTGGTAAAGGAGCTCTCCTGGTGCAAATGTTTAAGTGCTTAGCTGCTAACAGAAGGGTTGGCAGTTTGAACCCACCCAGCAGCTCCATGGGATAAAAACCTGGAGATCTGCTTCAGTAAAGGTCATAGCCAAGAAAACCCTATAGGGCAGTTCTACTCTGTTTCATGGGGTTGCTATGAGTTAGAATAGACCTGACGGCACCCAACAACAACAGCAACAAGTACTTGATAGACTTCACCAGTGAAACCATATGCTGGTGGATTTTTCTTTGTGGGAAGTTTTTATATGACTAATTCAATCTCTTCATTTCTTATAAGTCTGTTTTGATTTTTTATTTCTTCTTGAGTCAGTTTTTCTCTGTCTAGGAATTTCTCCATTTCATTTCTCTAATTTGTTGGTATTCAGTTCATAGTATTTCCTTGTAATTCTTTTCATTTCTGTAAGGTTGGTAGTAGTGTCCCCTCTTTTACTTCTGATTTCAGTAATTTGAGTCATCTCTTGCTCTCTTTTTTATTGATCAGTCTAACTAAAGATTTGTCAATTTTTTGCTCTTTTCCAAGAAGACGCTTTTGATTTCTTTGATTTTTCTTTATTTTTCTATTTCATTAATTTCTGCTGTAATCATTATTTTCTTCTTTCTCCTTGCTTTGGGTTTAGTTTGTTTTTCTTTTACTAGTCCCTATGTTGGAAAGTTAGGTTGTTGAGCCGAGATCTTTCTTCTTCTTCTCTTTAATGCTATTTTTTTTTTATTGTGGTAAATGTATACGTAAAAAAAATTTGACATTTCAACAATCTTCACATGAACAGTTTAGTGAGAGCCCCAGCTGTCATTAATTATGTTCATCGTGTTGTTCAGCCATCACCCTTATCTTCTTTAATGTAGGCATTTGTAGCTATAAATTTCCCCTTTACCTGCATCCCATAGATTTTAGTATGTTGTATTTTTGTTTTCATTCATCTCAAAGTATTTTCTAATTTCCCCTGTGATTTTTTTCTTAGACCCTTTGGAGTTATTTAGGAGTGTGTTGTTTAATTTCCACATATTTGTGAACTTCCCAAAAATTCCTTTTTGATTGATTTCTAATTTAATTTCACTTTGGTCAGAGTACATATTTTGTATAGTTTCAATCCTTTTAAATTTATTGAGGTTTGCTTTATGGCCTAGCACATGTTACATGTACATTTGAGAAGAATGTGTATTCTGCTGCTATTGGGTGGAGTGTTCTTTTCTTTCCTCCCCCTTTTTCTTTCTTTTCTCCTTTCTCTTCCTTTTACAGATGGTACAGTATTTTCTGATCATGCTTTCAAATTCTCCAGTACAGACAGATGAGAATGGAATAGGACTTCTGAGGCTGCTGGATTTTCTTAGAGAAAATTGGGGCACTTGTTCAGAGTCCTGATCTTTGGGAGGATCTTTGGTATTGGAGAGCCCTGGTGGCACAGTGGTTAAGAGCTTGGCTGCTAACCAAAAGACTGACAGTTCGAATCCATCAGCTGCTCCTTGGAGACCTTATGGGGTAGTTCTGTTCTGTCCTAATATGGTTGCTATGAGTCGGGTTCTACTCAACAGCAATAGGTTTGGTACTGGGGAATGGACAACCCTCAGGGAGTCAGCAGGTGGGGGGAGGGGGAATGGCTGTCCTAGTTCCTGCTCAGAATTACTTAAGGTGTTTGTCTGAAATAGAGATTTAATTTTTTGTGGCTGATCTTTTAACAAATATTTTGGAACCCCTATGCCCATGAGAGATTCCACACTTATTACAACATGAAATGGACATTTGTCAATGTTTTTGGCTGTCCATCACAGAATACCTTCCCTCCTACCCGCCACTTTGCACAACACTACAAGAGCTGTAAAAGGCCAGATCTTACTTTTCTCTGTTGTGACACAGGACTGGACATCGTTTTATTTCATTGTGCATGAGGTCACCTCAATGGCAGGTCAAAACAACGTTCTGGGTTATTGCTGGGAAAAGATTTTTAAAATCACCCAAGTTTGCCTCTTTAGGAGCCAGAGTTCAACTTACGAAGAGGTATATGATTAAGGAGCTTCACAGAAAAGATACTCCATTTCTGTTGGTACAAGTATGTATTTTGTGGGCTCTTTGTAAAGATGAGACTGAGAAGAACATGCATGAAAGTACCAAATATTCTAAAGCACATGTGGATTAAGCTGGTGAAAGGTAAAATTTCTCTCCTTCATAAGTTAATAATGTTTTCTTTTTAAGAAATGAACAACTTCATCTGGAGGTTTTGGAGACTTAAAAAAAATCCACATACACATGGTCAAAGTGATAAAAGATATGTTTTCTTACCTCAGTGCAGTGACATCTTAAAAGGCTTCCTTTGTTATATTTAAACTTACATGTCAAAAAATTATTCTCTGCACACAGTTTGTTCTGTATTTATTCAGCGTTGCCATACAGCGGTGTTGATATAGCACAAGACAGCACACTTTTAAGTTCTAAATTATGTTTGTTAGACAAGAATCTTGACAATGCCAGACTAATCTCTTCTGGTTGGTGCTATATTGATATGGGCTGACAACATAAACCCATGCTGGAATATTCTAATCCAACCGCTGTAAGTTGAATTTACTTGATGGCACATAACAACAACAACCCTTTCATTCAGAAGCACGTTTACCCTTGTCATCTTGGGAATCTTTCCTTTGTGTTAAGTGTTTCACAGCTAGACCTCCATCACATGGAACAATCTGGGCTAGATAAAAATCTTCACAAAATGGCCCTCACCAGGATAGTATAGTGTTCCTCCTCACCAGGCCTTTGTTTCTTTGTGGAAATGAAAGCAACAAGCCATTCCCAATATGCTCTGTCAGAGTTCCTGACCCACAGAGTCCACGAGCATAGTAAAATGACGGGTGTATTATGCCACCAAAGTTGGGGTGGTTTGTTAAACAGCGATAGATAACAGAAACAGGTATTATTATGATCGGTACCTGGGCAATCTTGGATAAATTATTTATTAATTTATTTATATTGTTGTAGTTAAAAATGAAGTTTACATTTCAAGTTAGTCTCCCAGACAAAATCTTTTATACTTACATTGTTATGTGACCCTAGTTGCTCACCCCATTCTGCGACAGCACACTCCTCCCTTCCGCCCCTGATTCCCCATGACCATTCAACCAGATCCCAACTCTCTCTGCCTTCCCATCTCACCTCTGGACAGAAGCTGCCCCTTTGGTCTCTTGAATCTACTTGACTAAGAGGCACGCTCTTCACGAGTATCACTTTATGTCCCACAGTCCCGTCCAATCCCTGTCTGAAGAGTTGGCCTTGGAAACTGGATAAATTATTTAGTATTAAGCTTTAAATGGGGTTGTTGTTGTTGAGTGCTGTTGAGTCAATTCCCATTCACAGTGACCCCGTGTGACAGAGTAGAACTGCTCCATAGGGTTTTCTAGGCTGTAATCTTTACAGGAGCGGATCACCAGGTCTTTCTCCTGCAGAGTCACTGGGTGGGTTCGAACTGATGACCTTTCAGTTAGCAGCTGAGCGCTTAACCATTGTGCCACTGGGACTTCTTTAAATGGGGTTAATGATAGTAATACTGGTCATCTGTTGACGGTCTTTTACTTGCATATCTGTCTATCTATCTACTCACCTATGTAATATATACATACATACATACATGCACATATGTATTTATGTATGTATAATCTCATTTAATTCTCATAATAGCTCTATTATGTAGGATTAGAAGCCTGTGTTCTTTTATTTATTTTTTAAAATTTAATGTGCATCTGTTTTCGTAGTTTAAAAAGCAACTCCTCTTCCCATTTTTACATAACAATGGCAACATAAGCAGTACATGGCTTTTTTTTTACGGTTGTGCTTTAAGTGAAAGTTTACCATTCAAGTTAGTCTCTCATACAAAAATTTATACATACATTGTTATGTGACCCTAGTTGCTCTCCCTACACTGGGACAGCACACTCTTCCTTTCCACCCTGGATTTCCCGTGTCCATTCAACCAGCTCCTGACCCTCTCTGCCTTCTCATCTTGCCTCTGGACAGGAGCTGCCCATTTAGTCTCATGTATCTACTTGAGCTAAGAATCACACTCTTTCCGAGTATCATAGTCCAGTCTAATCTTTGTCTGAAAAGTTGGCCTCGGGAATGGTTTTAGTTTT
>NW_004443961.1:867806-962031 GCF_000243295.1 Trichechus manatus latirostris
CTACTTGAGCTAAGAATCACACTCTTTCCGAGTATCATAGTCCAGTCTAATCTTTGTCTGAAAAGTTGGCCTCGGGAATGGTTTTAGTTTTGGGCTAACAGAGAGTCCCTGGGCCATGTCTTCCAGCGTCCCTCCAGTCTCAATCAAACCATTAAGTCTGGTCTTTTTACTAGAATTTGAGTTCTGCATCCCACTTTTCTCCTGCTCCATCAGGGACTCTCTGTTGTGTTCCTTATCAGGGTGGTCATTGGTGGTAGTTCTATCTAGTTCTTCTGGTCTCAGACTGATGAAGTCTCTGGTTGATGTGGCCCCTTCTGTCTCTTGAGCTAATGTTTTCCTTTTGTCTATGGTGTTCTTCATTCTCCTTTACTCCAGGTAGGTTGAGACCAACTGATGTATCTTAGATGGCCGCTCACTAGCTTTTAAGACCCCAGAAGCCACTCACCAAAGTGGGATGCAGAACATTTTCTTAATAAACTTTGTTATGCCACTTGACCTAGATGTCCATTGAAACCAAGTATGGATAGACCACATTTCGTTTATCCATTCATCTATTGATGGACATTTAGGTGTTTCTACCTTTTGGCTTTTGTGAATAGTGCTGTAATGAACACTGGTATACAAGTGCTCATTTGCATTCCCGCTTTCAATTCTTTTGGGTGTACACCTAGGAGTGGAATTGCTGGGTCATATGGTAATTCTATTTTTAAGTTTTTGAGGAACCACAAACTGTTTTCCAGAGTGGCTGTACCATTTTAAAATCCCAGTAAAAATGAACGAGGGTTCCAATTTCTCCACATCTTCGCCAACACTTGTTATCTTCCATTTTTCTTATATAGCCATCCTAGTAGGTGTGAAGTGGTATCCCCCTATTTTTTTAAAATTTCTCATTTGCTTACATTAAGCTTTTGTACAGTATAATTTTTTGTTTTAGTGTGGTAAAAAATACATAACAAAACATTTCCCAATTCAACATTTTGAATTTTCCAATTCAACATGTACAATTCAGTGGCATTGGATATGTTCACCATGTTGGGTAACCATCACCACCATCTCTTTCCAAATTATTCCACCACCCTTAACAGAAGCTCAGTGTCTCCTAAGCTAAGGCTTCTCTTTCCCCCGTCCCTTCCACCCCTGGTAACCACTAATAATCTTTGGTCTCTAAACATTTGCTTAGTTCATATAAGTGAGATCATACAATATTTGTCGTTTTGTAAGTGACCGATTTCACTCAGCATGATATTTTCAAGGTGCATCCATGTCTAGCATGTATCAGAACTTCGTTTGTCTTTATGTGTGAGTAATACCCCATTGTATGGATAGATCACATTTTATTTATCCATTTATCTGTTGATGGCCTCCCTGTGATTTTTGAATAAGAGACTTGGTATTTTCATTTTGCACTGGCTTCTGCAAATTATGTAGCCAGTCCAGGGCATGGGAGAAAGGAGGAATGAATGAATGAATGAATGAACAGGAGGGGAGTGATATCTCTGAGCCTAGACCCCAGGCCATCACCTCTTCCTGTCCCCCTACTTGGGTGCTGAATTAAGATACCTTTTCATTAATTTCTTCACACAAGCCCCAAGTAAATTCCCGCTTTACAGTTGAGTAAGCGTTCTCAGAATGACTCCAGCTCACCTGGAAAACAGACGAGCAAGCCGGCATCCAAGGTCCCAGCTCCACGCCTCACCCTGCTGTGAACCCTGGAGGCACATGCTCTTCCGTAATCCTCTATGGCCGGAGTGATGTAAAAAAATACCAAGATTAATGCCAAGGAAAAGGAGGACTGTTGATTTATTGCACCGGTAATGTGTTCAATTGTCCCCTAGTGGCCTAAGGAGTTAATGCATCTTGCAAAGCAGGTAATTTACTGGCCAGCAACTGAGAGAAAAGAAGATGGGATCATAAGACTTCAGTGCTGGAGGTTTCTTCCAGATGATTTAGCTAACTCCTTCGTGTAACAGATGATGGGCTCGAGGCTCGAGGGATGAAGTGACTTTCCCAAAGTCACACAGTTACTTGCTGTCAGAGCTGGACTGGACCCCGGTTCCATGATCAAGGCCAGTGCTGTCTAGCTCTCCTGCCTCTGAGCCCTCTGAGTCCAACAACTAATAAAAGTGACCATAAATCTCCTGGCAAAGAGTTCACTAGGCATCTGCATAGACTTCATGTTTGTAACTTCACAATAGTTTTTTTTTTTTTTTTCGTGATAAGAAACTTCAATGGCATAATATCTATGCTGACCCATTTTCTTGGGAAGAAATAGAAAACACAAGTCTTTTACTTATGTAAATATATGTATGTAATAGCTGCATATGATGTATATATGCTTTGAATGATGGTGTTGGTGAAGAATATTGAATATACAATGGACTGCCAGAAGAACAAACACATCTGTCTTGGAAGAAGTATAGCCAGAATGCTCCTTAAAAGACTTCGTCTCACATACTTTGGACTTGTTATTAGGAGGGAGCAGTCCCTGGAGAAGGACATCATGCTTGGTAAAGTAGAGGGTCAGGGAGAAAGAGGAAGACCCTCAATGAGATGGATTGACACGGTGGCTGCAACAATGGGCTCAAGCATAACAATGATTGTGAGGATGGTGCAGGACCGGGCCGTGTTTTGTTCTGTTGTACATGGGTCGCTATGAGTTGGAACTGACTCGGTAGCACCTCACAACATCAACAAAAACAACAACATATACATTTTAAGTATATGTGCTAGTTGAATGTTGCTAACCTGAATTTAGTTCTGAAATCATTTTATGGAAATTGTCAATATGTTAAACAATAAAATATGTCATGAATCTCACTGTCAAAATACTGAATTTGGTTGGTAATGCTTACACAACATGATTGGTATACTTGGTGTCACCAACTGTACACATGAAAAATGTTGTGTTTTATATACATTTCTCCAATGGTAAAAATAAACATTGAATTAGCATTGTTGTTTAGAAATACAAATTTAAAAAAAAAACTAAAAGTTTTCGGTATTTGGAAATATGTATTTTATACATGTATTTTTTTATCTGCCACTGTTTAGATTACCAGTATTTTAATATACTGTTTCTATGTTCTTAGTTACTAATAAAAATCATTTCAAACCAGAACAGAGGTTATGTAGGTTTTGCTATAATGATGGAACATTTTATCCAAGAAATGAAATGCAGGACTTGATTTCTAAGGTAACAAGCTCTCCCACAATCTTGTACCAATATACGTCGGTCGATGTTTTTTGAGGATGAAACTTATATCATATGTGCGGACTTGGTCCTATAGTGGGGTTCCGTAGCCTGGATCTGAACCTAAGCACTAAGACAGACACCCAGCGTCGTCATTATGAGGTGTGGCCCCCCACTCTCGGGAGTACACAGTTCATGGACACGGTTACCTTTACGACTGGTTTCTGAAAATCAAATGCGAAGGACATGCTGGTGTCAGAGAGAGAGAGTGGAGAAAGTCCCATGCCTTCCTGAAATAGTAACACAAAGAACAGAGGCATTGGTGGTTCAGTGGTAGAATTCTCACCTTCCATGCGAGAGACCCTGGTTCGATTCCGGGCCAATGCACCTCATGCACAGCCACTACCCATCGGTCAGTGGAGGCTTGCGTGTTGCTATGATGCTGAACAGGTTTCAGAGGAGCTTCCAGACTAAGATGGACTAGGAGGAAAGGCGTGGTGATCTACTTCTGAAAAACAGCCAATGAAAACCCTGTGGATGACAACTGATCATGGGGATGGTGTAGAACCAAACAGCCTCTTGTTCCATTGTGCACGGGGTCACCGCAAGTCGGGGGTTCATTCAACGGCAGCTAACAACAACAATGCAAAGGAAAAAAATGTTCTGGCAAATGGTTCCCTTCCAAAATATTATATTTATTATAATCCAGAGTAGTTTTGCCTGGTGCTTAAGGCTGATGTTTTCCCTGTTTGGTCAAAATAAATCTTTGAAACTATGGGAGCAGTCTCAGACACCCAACTAGAGTGGATGGATGATACGTAGCTCAGCACACTTGGCATGAGGTGAGAAGTAAAGTGGGGTGGGATATTTTTTCAAAAAAATGGCATTCTCCAAAAAACCTGTCAGTTAATAAAGACTTGACTACGTCTAGGACTCTGTCTGGAGATGGAGATACTTTCTTAGACCTAAGAACATTGTTTTATTGTTGGACACATTTCTTTGATGAGACTTGGAAGAAATTACATGTTGTACTGTTCCAGCCTGGAGCTTTGTTCCAACTTGGAGCTTTGGGGTTGACTAATGTATTCTCTGTCCCACTCAAAAATCCCTGATCCCGCTCCTTGTTTACAACCTTGTGCTGATGTTGTGTACTGTACCCCGAATAGAATCTTGGAATGTTATAGCTGGGAGGAGACTTGGGTTTTGTTCGTCAAGCTTTTCGTTTTATAGATGGGAAACTGGGAAGCAGAGAAGTTAGTTACTTACTCCAGGTGGCCCAGTTTGTAAATGGCGGGCCTGGGAGTAGAGCTCATGTTTATTTGCGCTCTTCCACACCATGGTGTTTTCAGTTGCCTTGTGTGCACGCAAAAGCTGGGCAATGAATGAGGAAGACTGAAGAAGAATTGACGCCTTTGAATTACGCTGTTGGCGAAGGATATTGAAGACACCATGGACTGCCGGAAGAACGAAAAATCTGTCTTGGAAGAAGTACAGCCAGAATGCTCCTTAGAAATGAGAATGGTGAGACTTCATCTCACATCCTTTGGACATGTTATCAGGAGGGACCAGTCCCTGGAGAAGGACATCATGCTTGGTAAGACAGAGGGTCAGTGAAGAAGAGGAAAACCCCCCATGAGATGGATTGACACAGTGGCTGCAACAATGGGCTCAAGCATAGCAATGATTGTGAGGATGGTGCAGGACCTGGCAATGTTTCATTCCATTGTACATAGGGTCGCTGTGAGTTGGAACCGATTCGACGGTACCTAACAACAACAACAATAACAACAATGCCACGTTCCATGGACACACAATGCTTTCAGGAGAAGTTCTTGAGAGAGTACACTTGGCTTTCAGGAACAGGGTTTCAAATAATGTCTTTGGAAGCCTGTTTCCAATGGTTTCACATGAACTTTGGGGCTTGATGGCCACATTGTCCTTTGGGTCCAGGTAACGGGATTGCTGTGGATGTGAAATGGACAAGTGACTTGACGTGTTTGATTCTTTAGTTAACTGGAAAGAGAAATAGCCTCTTAGGGCAGGACCTTGCCATCATCATTCACAGACCAGTGCCTACATTAGTGCCTACCATAAGCTAATTTCTCAGGAGGTTTCATGGATTTCTGGGGTAGCTGAGCACAAACTCTTGCTAGTGTCCCTAAAGGGATTCCAAGTTATTTTTATATATCAATGTACGCGATTGATCAGAGGACATACTACTGATCAGACTACGTCTGAGTGAAGAGAACCCCAGAGTAAAGACTGCCTTGCTGCCTTCTGATCTTGGTGCATTCGTCAACCTTTCTGAGTCTGATTTCCTCATCTGGAAAGCAAAGGAGTCAGACTACATCACTGAGTTTCCTTTCTGAACTAACATTACCTGATCAAAAAAAAGCACAGACATTTCAATCATAAGAATCTTGACTGAGACATTATATGTGTGTGTGTGTATGTGTCTGTCTGTCTGGCTCTATAGAAATAATATACTGGAAGGTGATTTTATAGTTCTGAAAATCAGATGTACATGGGTTTAAATGTGGCTTATTGAATAGTAGTAACAATAACTACCATAAAACTCAAAAGCGTCTTAGGATTTTATAGGAAACCAACAAAAATTAATCCTTAATGAAAATGAAGTTTGAGAAAGGTGTTTGTTTGTTTGAAAGGTATCTTGCATGTATTCATTTGGAAACTCCCCAACTAATTTCTCCGTTTGTCATTAACCACAGTACTGTGACAATGAAGGTAACTTATTGCTTATTGTGTTACAGCTGAAGGTACTGTAACCAGCATTCAAGGCATTGGGTTGGGCTCCAACTCCAGGACTTGATTTATAACTTGGGGCTGAAACTGTGAAGCCACATGGGCTGTTGTCTGAGAATAAGTGTGACCGGCGGCACCTGTATTCCTCAAAGCAAATGCTACCGAAAGCTCAGCATTCTGTTACTCTCAGTGGTGTCCCAAAGATGTTAATCATTCACTGCTTCATGAAATGAAATTATTTAAGGGGAATTGACAATATTCTTATATATTTCTCCAAAGTTCAAGCATTAGGGGGCCAAGAAATCAGAGACTCTTGAGAGTGGGAAAAGACCATTTGATTCAACCTTCTTATTTCACAGGTAAGAAAACTGAGACCCAGGGAGGTTATGGGCTGTGCTTGAGGGATGTGCTTAAGGCACACAGCTAGTTTAAAACATACATGGAAATGAAATACATGTCTCCTAACTCCCGGGCTATTATGTTACACCCCTTGAGCTCCCTCCTGCAACCGTTAGTTAAATCCTACCGTTCACCTTCCGTCTATTGTTTGCAGTGTGCTGAGCATTTTGCGTGCATCACGTCCTGTAATGTTCACAATAGCTCGTTTTACCATTGAGGAAAGTGGGCTCAGAGTGGTTACTCAGGTATCAGTCACATGGCTACTAAGAGGTGGGACCAGAATTAAAATTGAGGAGTGTTAACTTGGAGCCCAAGCTCGGGTTGCCAGATAAAAGATAGGACATTTGGTAAAATTTGAATTTCAGATGAAGAACACATAATTAAAAAAATTGTAAGTATGTCCCAAATATTGCATTAAAAAAAAAAAATGCCCAAAATCCAAAAACCAAACCCACTGCATTCAAGTCAGTTCTGACTCATAGTGACCCTATATTGCATGGGGCAATTCAAATTTTATAACCTGTATTTTTATTTTCTAAATTTGGCAAATTTAGCCCAAGCTATTCCCCGGCTGTCTATCCCAGGATGGTCTCATCCCGTTGGCTTTAAGAAAAAGTACACTGTGGTTATTTATCTGCTGAAATTGCTCTAATACCGTCAGTCAGATTGCGAAATTAAAAGCATCCTTTATCACTAGTTTGTATTTTGGTTTCTTGTGGTGAGGATTTGCTTTAAGTCCATGGGGAACTTGGTGCTGACAAGGGATCTGATTGGAAGTAAAATGGGGTAAATCTTTCTGGGTATAGGGCTTCACAGGGACTAGGAAGCCCTGGTGGTGCAACGGTTAAGCGCTCAGCTGCTAACAGAGAAGTTGCTGGGGTTTGCACTCATCCAGTGGCTCTGCGGGGAAAAAGATCTGGTGATCTGCTTCCATAAAGATTACAGCCTAGAAAACCCCATAGGGAAGTTCTCCTCTGTCTTCTAGGTTTCCTATGAGCTGCAGCTGACTCCATGGCATACAAAAAGAGCAACTGTTGTAGTGCTAATGAAGCTGCGCAAGCTGTGTGTCTAAGCTGGGTGGTTTCTTTCCTTGGGTTTGATTTCTGTTGGTTTAGATTTTCCACCAGCTCTGCTTTCCCCAGGATAACACTATTTAATAGTAAACTAAGGCCCGTGACCTAGCATATTATTTAGTGTTTCCCCAGGGCGTGGAGCTGGAAAATTCCTGTAACAGAACTCATTAGGTCAGGCAAACTAATGGAAGCATTTGATCCTTTATTGTGTCCTGAGGAATGCATTTTCCCAAACGTAGAGAGAAGGATTTCTCCAGGTCTCCCTTCTCTCCAAGCCACCCTGTACCGCTGTCTACACTGAGTGGACCTCAATGCAAACATATCCCAAGAATGCAAGGCGGTTTCTCCATGAGAAAATCTCATGATGTAATTCGCCGTTATACCCCTCCCCCATGGCATCATCTTAATAGGGATAAAATCAGCATTTAATGAAATCCAACACCAGTCCCCATTAAAACAAACACTTAGTAATCTAAGCACAGAAGCAAGGCTTCTTAATTTGGAAAAAATATAAGAAATCTATAGTTAGTAACGTACGTTAAAATGAAATATTAGAAGCATCCCCATTAAATTCAAGAACAAGGCAAGGATTTAACATTTTCCTAGAGGTCCCAGTCAATGCAACAAATGAAAACAACAAAAAAGAAATAAGTAATACAGATAAAACTATAGTTATTTACACATGCGCTAATAATCTAGCGAGAAAACCCTGACAATCAATCGGAAATTATTAGAAGTAATAAAAGGAAGTTCAAGAAGGTATCCAGATATAGGATTAATGTGTATAAACTGGCAGCTTTCTTATATTTTAACAACAATTAATGGACAGATGAGCAGGAAAAAAAAAAAAAATCCCTCCAAAATATCCTGGACTAAACCTGAGCGGGAATGTACAAATCTTATATATATACAAATATATATATACAAATGGCACAACTTTCTAGAAAGACAAAACAAAACACAAACAAAAACAAAAAAAACCCCTGAATAAATGAAGAGACATACATTTCTAGATGAGAACAGTCCATAGATACAGATGTTTATTTTGTCCAACAGGGTTTAAAATCCCGACAGAGTCCTTTATGTAAACCAATAAGCTGTCATAATCAATAAAGAACTCCCATAAACCAACAAGAAGAAAAGCGACAACTCAGGAGAGATGTACATTTGAAGCAACAGTGAGGTGCTTCAGCTTGATGATGGCTCTGAAAAGTTAAAATTCATTTCAAGGAATTTATCCTATAGAAAAACTCCTACATTGACACCCACGTATGCGGACAAAGGTAAATGTAGAAGAATGTTCATTTTAATAGTTTATATAAGACTATTTCTTATGAATGAAATTTTAGAAAGAGCCAAAATGTCCTCCAGTGGAAAGAAATGCTGGTGCAACAGAGTTTTGGATTATCATACAGAGATGGAAAGAACGAAATGGGCCTGTATGTACTGAAGTAGAAAAATCCCTAAGACATCTTGCTGAATGAAAAGGCAGGTTTCAAAGACATCCAATTTATGTTTTAAATGCCTACAAATACATAAAAATGGACAGGAGAGCTATGCTTCAAACTACTCACCAGGTTACTTCTGGGAGGAAAGTGGGGTTGTGGGAGTTAGAAGAAAAAGGTTCACTTTTTAGTCCATATGATGAGTTTTCATATTTCCAAGTTTTCCGTACTTCTAATTTCATTAGAAAATTTCATGGACATTCATTTCTGTATTATCTTTTCTTGTAGTTCCTTAAAACATGTTTTATAAGGATTTTATAAAAGGAAGTCTAGGCAGTCAGAAGTCTGAATTAGAGCCGAGTAGTTAATGTGGGGGAGTCCCTGGGTGGGGCAAAAGGTTAACGTGCTCTACTGCTAACTGAAAGGTTGGAGGTTCGAGTCCCTCTAGAGGCACCTCAGAAGAAGAGCCTGGCGATCTACTTCCGAAAAGTCAGCCATTGACAACCCTACGGAGCAAAGGACGCATGGGGGCGTCAGAGTTGGAATGAACCCAGTGGCAACTGGTTTAGTTGATGTGGGAGGATGTCCGTGAGAGAAAAATGCAGGATGTAGAATAGCTAATATACTAGCATTTGAAAATAAATGTGCATGTATGTATATAATGTATAAAAATGTATACACACACACACACACACACACATACACACAAGTAGGTATGCAGAAAAAGATTTGGAGGGATACATTCCAAACTGTCAATAGTGGTTATTCTAAGAGCTTGGGAGCTTAAAATAGTGGGGAGAGGAAGCAGATTTTCTTCTTACATGCTTCTCTATTATTTGGAATTTCTTTGCCATAAAAGTACTATAAAGAATACAATTCAGGATGAAGTTGTGTTTTATTTCAACATTTGTGGTTTCAGGGATTGGAGTCGGGGTGAAGTAAGGGGAAGAGAATTAACACTGGGTTAGGCTCCTTTAAAATACCTTTTAGGTCCTAGAATGATAAGAGAGGTATGAAAAATGAACGTGTATTTTAGCAAGGGCCGTCCATCTGATGTCCAGTTTACCTCTTTAGTGACAACTTCTTGCCAGAGCCTGGCAAACAAACAGGTTGCCCCCACCCCTACCCCATAGATCCTTCTAGAAGCAGAAGGGAGAGGGATCAAAGTTTCCCACAAACTCTTGGTGAACCTTGTAAAATATCAGCCATTCTGCAGGTTGAGGAAGACATGACTTCCATTTGTCTTTCATATTCTAAATATTTTCAGTGATTTAATGCATTGCTTCCTTCTGCTGTCAAGGAAATGAAGAAAGCGCATTTCAGTAGCACTTTCCCGAACTCACTTATCTCCACCTCCTGCTATAAATATGTAGTGATCGGATTCTCCCAGTGCCCAATAAATCAAGAGGTTTGGCCAGAACTTTGCTTGTGTCCTGTGAAGAAATAAGTTTCTTCCCCAAGTGATATTGTGAATTCTACAGTAACTCCCTTCCCTAGAGACAGATATAACCCAAGGTGGATGTGGGTTAAAAATGCTGATTTCATGGCTTGATTTACAGCAGGCAGTGGAACATCTGTGTCAACTGGTGACCAGGGGTGCAATTATGTTTGAGAGTCACTGATTGAGAACCAGTTATGAGCCAGACACTATTTTGGTGCAGAGGTACACCACCCATCTGTCAGTGTGTTGTACCATGGGGACTTGCATGTTGCTGTGATGTTGGAAGCTACGCCACTGGTATTTTAAATACCAACAGGGTCACCCACGGTGGACAGGTTTCAGAGGAACTTCCAGACTAAGACAGTTTAGGATGAAAGGCCTGGTGATCTACTTCTGAAAATTGTTGTTATTGTTGTTAGGTGCTGTTGAGTTGGTTCCAACTAACAGCAGCCCTATGTACAAAACAACAAAACACCGCCTGGTCCTGCGCCATCCTCAAAATCCTTGTTATGCTTGAGCCCATTGTTGCAGCTACTGCGTCAGTCTATCTCGAGGATCTTCCTCTTTTTCACTAACCCTCTGCTTTACCAAGCATGATGTCCTTCTCCAGGGACTGGTCCCTCCTGATAACATGTCCAAAGGACGTGAGATGAAGTATCTCCATCCTTTCTTCTAAGGAGCATTCTGGCTGTACGTCTTTCAAGACAAATTTGTTCATTCTTCTGGCAGTCCATGGCATATTCAAGGCACATTTAATATTCTTCACCATTCTGAAAATTAGCCAGTAAAAAACCCTATAGATCACAACAGAATATGGTCTGATATAGTGCTGGAAGATGAGCCCTCTAGGTTGGAGGGCACTCAAATACACACTGGCTACAACAATCGACTCGAGCATACCAACAATTGTGAAGATGGTACAGGACCGGGCAATGTTTCATTTTGTTGTACATCGGGCTGCCATGAGTTGGAGCCAACTCAATGGCAACTAACAACAACAAAGAAAAACAAGACGTGGTTGCTGCCCTCAGGGAGTGCAGAGTCTTGAAAGAAAGAAGCCAGATTTGGGTCAAATTGGAAGGCTGGCAATGAGTAGGCTTAAAGGAGAAATCCAACTGACTAAGAAAGACAGGAATCTGACTTGAAATTTTTGAATATTTCATGGCTTCCCCAATTAAAATACCAGTGTGACAGCATCGCTGTTGATGCTTTGTTCCTCTTGTGGCCTTTTATTGACTTGAGAGTCTTCAAACACTGAAGGGTAATGAGCTTCAGTTACAAACATTCCAGAAAATAGAGTATAATAACTCCCTCTCTACCACCATTCCTAGGAAATCCTTTTTTTCTTAAACGGAATTCAAGGAGTCAGATTAAAAAAAAAAGTTTCCAGAGACAGTGGGATAAGAATGTAAGTTTAGACATCCTTAATATGAGCTAATGCACATGAAAGCTGGACAATGAATAAGGAAGACCGAAGAAGAATTGATGCCTTTGAATTATGGTGTTGGAGAAGAATATTGAATATACTATGGACGGCCAGAAGAATGAACAAATCCGTCTTGGAAGAAGTACGGTCAGAATGCTCCTCAGAAGCAAGGATGGTGAGACTAAGTCTCACATACTTTGGATATGTTACTGGTAGGGACCAGTCCCTGGAGAAGGACATCATGCTTGGTAAAGTAAAGGGTCGCCGAAAAAGAGGAAGACCCTCGATGAAGTGGATTGACACAGTGGCTGCAACAACGGATTCAAGCGTAACAGCGATTGTGAGCATGGCGCAGGACCGGGCAGTGTTTGGTTCTGTGGTGCATAGCGTCGCTATGAGTCGGAACCGACTTGATGGCACCTAACAACAATATGAACAAAGCATACTTTAGGCGGCTGTTCAATTACGGATTGCTGGGTCCTACCCTCAGAATTTCTGGCTCCAAAAATATTTTTGAATAAATGTATGACTTAGGAAATGTGTTGTTTTTAACATGTCCTGGCACAAAACTTGGCATTCTGTTACTTAGTCAAACTTCTGCACCTGGGTCCCTTCACCTGTTGCTAGCACCTACCTGCTTACCTGCCTACTTGCTTACATCTCTGCAGATCCGGAGAAGCAGTTCCTGCTCCATCTGCTCCCCAGACAGACACACCTTTCTGATGTAACCTGCTCACTTAGGTAGCCGTTGCTCGCCTGTCCGATTCAGTGGTTGCCACACTCCAGCTGCCAGGATGAACTTTCTGAAGCTAGGTCTGCTCCCATTACATGGATGTTTTTCCTCTGAAATCTTTTCTCTTTTCACCCTGGACTGCTGCAGTTAACCTTTTCATGCCTAACTGAATTGCAGGAAGTGACGGGCCAGATTCCTTTTTTTCCCCTGATACATTTGAACTTCATCTTCAAATATTCTTAGTGATAGGTAATTATCATCTTCCTTTTTCAGTTGGGCAAACTGATAGAGTGATGGAGTAGAACTTGAGGTCCCTTGTTTTTGGGATGCTTGGCTATGTTTCTCTTGGCGAAACATTTTAAGAAGAAATTATCTTAAGCGTCATCTCTGGCACAAGGCAAGCCAGTTTGTAGAGGACTACATGAATCTAGCTGTAAAATGGCAAAGCAAGAAAAGTATGCATTTGTGTTTATGCTGCCTTGAACTGTTGAAACCTTGCAGGGGTATTTGTCATGCCTTTGCAACGAGACCATAAAGTTGAGAGTAGGGACCATGTCGTAGAATTTGTTTTCCTAGAACATTACCATCAATAAACTTGTTGTTATGTCGGTTCTGATTCACAGAGACCCTAAAGGACAGAGTAGAACTGCCCCATAGGGTTTCCTAGGCTGTAATCTTTATGGGAGCAGATTGCCAGGTCTTTTACCCTGCAGAGCCACTGGTAGGTTTCAACTGCCAACCTTTTGGTTAACAGCAGGTGTTTAACCATTGCACCACCAGCGCTCCTCATCAATAAACTAGTACATTCTTATCCTTAGAAGATACTTGCTAGAGAAGGAGAGACCCCAGTCCCTAAGAGATGCAGATTCATGTGTCAGAATGGATCATCCACAGAGAGGAATTGGGGGGGCCTTGTGGATACGAAAACATGAGTGATGCACACTGTAATCGGTTGGTTCTTGACAATTTTTTAACAGGGCAGGTGAAGTAATTATTTGTGCTTTCCCAGGAAGGCATCAGGAAGAATGTGGAAGCACTGGAAATCAATGATGGGAACTGCCATCAATAAAAATAACCCAGGAAAGACTTAGCCTAAAAGATCTCTGATGCTCCCTCCTATTTGTTCTCAGGCAGACATGCTACACTATTTGGAACTTTGCCCTGGTCGACTTTCCTAACTAAATCTGCTGCTAGAAGGATAGCTGTGGTACTTGACAAATTTGGTGGTAGTTATGATGGAAATTCACTAAACTTCTGCCAGCACAAACCCAACCATCTCTTTTGTTGTTCTGGGGTTTTAGTAGAATTTGAATGTCATGCCCTCTTGGGCTTCGGCTGGGTGTAGAGTGACCAACTGTCCCCATTTTCCAGGGCTGCCCGAGATTTTGTACTTAAAATTCCACATCCTGGGGAATTCCTTAGACTGGGAATGTTGCTGACTCTATTACACGGAGAGCGGACTGAATCTTGGGAAAATGCAGAAGTGGGTAAAATGGGCACCAGTGTCCCCATCCAGTATCTTATTTTCATAAAGGGTCCCCTTACCTGCCCACCCCACCCTGTCCCAGATTCTGATAAAATCTGCTTGTATTCTTCATGCCTACTCCACCGAAGCACTCGTTCACACTTTCGTACATGACTCTCCTTTGCTGGAGTGTTCTCTCTTCACCTTACACCTGTCTTGTGAGCTCTTATTTATCCTAATACCCATTCAATCGAGGAAGACTCATTAACAACCTGTGATATGTAGATAACACAGTCTTGCTTGCTGAAAGCAAAGAGGACTTGAAGCACTTATTGATGAAGAACAAAGATTGCAGCCTTCACTATGGATTACACCTCAACATAAAGAAAACAAAGATCCTCACGACTGGACCAATAAGCAATATCATGATAAACAGAGAAAAGACTGAAGCTGTCGAGGATTTCATTTTACTTGGATCCACAATCAACGCCCAGGAAGGAAGCAGTCAAGAAATCAAATGATGTATTGCGTTGGGCAAATCTGCTGCAAGAGACGTCTTTAAAGTGTTAAAAAACAAAGATGTCACCTTGAAGACTAAGGTGTGCCTGACCCAAACCATGGTATTTTCAATTGCCTCATATGCATGTGAAAACTGGACAATGAATAAGGAAGACTGAGGAAGAATCGATGCCTTTGAATTATGGTGTTGGGGAAGAATATTGAATATACCATGGATTTCCAGAAGAATGAACAAATCTGTCTTGGAAGAAAGTACAGCCAGAATGCTCCTTAGAAGCAAAGATGACGAGACTTCATCTCACATACTTTGGACATGTTATCAGGAGGAACCAGTCCCTAGAGAAGGACATCATGCTTGGTAAAATAGAGGGTCAGCTGAACAGAGGAAGACCCTCAAAGAGATGGATTGATACAGTGGCTGCAACAATGGGCTCAAGCATAACAACGATTGTGAGGATGGCGCAGGACCAGGCAGTGTTTCTTTCTGTTGTATACAGGGTTGCTATGAGTTGGAACTGATTTGAGGGCACCAAACAACAACACCCATCCATCCAATATCCTTGGATGGGGCAAATGGTTAAGCGGTCAACTACTAACTGAAAGGTTGGTGGTTCGAGTCCACCAGAGGTGCCTTGGAAGAAAGACTTGGTGATTTGCTTCCAAAAGTTCAGTCTTGAAAACCCTATGGAGCACAGTTTTACTCTGAAACACATGGAGTTGCCATGAGTTGGAATTGACTCGATGGTAACTGGTTACCCATCCAATTGGCCTGTCTCTTGCCGCTCGGAGGGCTTAGCAGGGCATCAGTCACTGTAGACTCCCTCAGTAGGAGAGCTCAAGGATTGTATTTAGCACAGCTCTTTGAATGTGGTTTGAGAACTCCAGTGTCCAGATACTACTTTGTGAGTCCCAGTGGTGCTGACTTGGCAGCAACTAACAAGAACAGCATATTCTTTAGAAATTTTCATTTTAAGTTTCTACTGAACATGAGTAAAGATGTTTAGGTAAATGCATGCATAGCCAAATTCAACCATTAAGAGCACTGGTTAAAGGGAGATATTCGCTGACAGATGGAGCATCATCAGTTAGTTAATTCTTTTTCTTGAACATGAGAGTGTAGGAAAAAAATCATCCAGGAACTTCAGAAATAACTGCATAAGTAAGAGGGTATGTATAAGAGGGACCCCTTACCGAAGGAGAACTGGCTACAGAATCTTAGAGTATCATGACGTTTGTTGATAACCTGTGAGGTTAAAGTTCAAGAAATACTGTCAACCAGAATACCCCTTTGTTCCCATCTTGTTTGCAGTCACTTAAAAAAGAAAAAAAAAAAGGTATTCCAAACAGAATGGCAAGATTTCACTTCACTCCCAACCATTGCCTTTGAAGAGGTGAGCAAATTCCATGATCAACGTCCATCTTTTATGTTGCTGACTGCTCTCAAAGTTAGCTTCATATTTCCAGCCAAGAGAGGTTTTCCAGTTTTCACAGCAGATGTCTGCTACAACATGTTGATGGTTCGATGGTAGAATTCTTGACTTCCATGGGGGAGACTCGATTTCATTCATGGCCAATTCACCTCATGCACAGCCACGGCCCTTCTGTCACTGGAGGCTTGCATGTTCCTGTGATGCTGAACAAGTTTAAGTGGAGCTTCCATACTAAGACAGACTAGGAAGAAAGACCTGGAGATCTACTTCTGAAAATCAGCCAATGAAAACCCGTGGAAGAAAGATGTGGCAGTCTGCTTCTATAAAAATCACAGCCTTGGAAACCCTATGGGCCAGTTCTACTCTGTCCTATAGGGTTGCTATGAGTTGGAATCGATTCCATGGCTACAGGTTTGGTTTTTTTTTTTTTTTTTTTTTTTTGGTAAGGCAACAGAAGGGGATGAATCCCAGAGAGGAGAGCCCCTGGCACCATAGAACCACTGCTTACGACTGCTCTTTGCTGTCCTCTCACCAGGTAACTCCTGTGCCAAGGTTTTGCTTTAACCCTTAGGGAGAAGCAGTTCTTGGAGGGGCAGCTTCCCTGGGTTCTAATTCATCGCCCTGGAAAGTCTGTGTTGTTCTTTCTTCTCCAGCTCACTGTGCTCACCAAAGAGCATTCCTTCAAAATACTCCAATATATAATGCTGAGCGAAATAACTCTGCCACAGAAGAACAAATATTGTATGATCCCATTTGTATGAAACATCTAGAATAGGCAAGTGCACAGAGGCCAAAGTTTATCAGTGGTTACCAGGAGCAGAAAGAGCCCTGGTGGTGCAATGGTTAAATGCTCACTGCTCCACCCGGCAACCGAAGGATTGGTGGTTAGAACAGTGGTGTCGCTAGGGTTAGTGTCACCCCGTACGGTAACTCATGATGTCACCCTCCCATGGACCTCCTCTTGTACCAGACCATACAGAATCTTTAGTAACGTTTTTTGTGCTGTTACTTGTAAATCGTATTTCCTGTATATTACTTCTTTTTTTCCTACTTTATTCTCAAAAAAGTTATTGATATAAGTTCACAAATACTAATTACCACAATCTTGTAGCTAAAACACCAGAAAATTTGACAAAATCAAAGATTATAAAAACACTGGCAGCAATGAAAACAACAGCGCATGCTTGTAGCGAGTGCAGATGAAACCATGTGATTTGAAGTGTCATTGAAATTGGATAATAATGACAGCTCTAACTAGAGCTCATTAGAAAGTTCAAAAAGTAAATTAGCATAGAGTTTTAGCCTTGTAGGTATATTGATACGTGTAAGCTGGGCTTACGAAAAATGTTTTTGTTGTTATAACTAAGTACAGGGATATTTTTATAAAAATAATATATTTCTCCTGAACACTGCACAAAAATTTTATAGACAGTATTTTGGTATCACCCCCTCTGACAGCGTCACCTGCCTTGGTCTGTACCCCCAGCGCCCTCCGAGCGACACCACTCTGTTTGAACCCACCCAATGGCGCTGTCATGGAATGAATTATGCCCTCCCAAAAATGTGTCTATCAGTTTGACTGGGTCCTCATTTCCAGTATTGTGTGGTTGTCCTCCATTTTGTGATTGTAAGTTTATGTTAAAGAGGATTAAGGTGGGATTGTAACACCCTTACTAAGGTAGGACACATCCCTGATCCAATGTAAAAGGAGTTTCCCTGGGGTGTGGCCTGCACCACCATTTATCTGACAAGAGACAAAAGGAAAGGGAAGCGAGCAGAGAGGGGGGACCTCATACCACCAAGAAAGCAGTGCCGGGAGCAGAGCACGTCCTTTGGACCCAGGGTTCCTGCGCGGAGAAGCTCCTAGTTCAGGGGAAGATTGATGAGAAGGCCGACAGGGAGAGAAAGCCTTCCCCTGGAGCTGACACCCTGAATTTGGACTTTTAGTCTACTAGCCTGTGAAGAAATAAATTTCTCTTTGTTAAAGTCATCCACTTGTGGTATTTCTGTTCTAGCAGCACTAGATGACTAAGACAGGTGCCATAGGAAAAAAGATCTGATGATCTGCTCTGGGAAAGATTACAGCCAAGAAAACCCCATGGGGCAGTTCTACTCTGTCATATAGGGTCACTACGAGTCGGAATCAACTCACCAGCACACACCACCACCACCAGGAGTGGGCAGGAAGGACGAAGGAAGGGCAATTCATTGCTTAAGAGACACTGAGCTTCTGTTAAGAGTGATGGAAACATTTGGAAGCAGATAATGGTGATGGTTTCACAACATGGTGAACACAATGTCACAGAATAGTACATGTGAAGAATCTTGACATGGCAAATGTTTTGTTTAATAAATATTCACCATGATAAAAAATAAGCAATAAATATCTATATGTTTAACAAAAAAACTGCAATAAAAAACCCAAATAATTAACTACAAGAAAATCAGACAGAAAACAAATGAAAAGGCACCGAACTCCTCAAAACCTGCAGAGCAAAACAGATATTTTAACACGCACACTCCTGGAATCTTTTAAACTAGTTGCAACATGATAATCCTTTTACTGTAAGCACAATAAGTACAGTTGTCCCTTGTTATCTGCAGGGATTGGTCCCAGGACCTTCGAGGATTCCAAAACCTGAGGATGCTCAAGTCCCTTATGTAAAATGGTGTAGTATTTGCATATAACCGCTGCACATCCTCCCATATATTTTAAATCATCTCTGGATTACTTATAATATCTAGTACAATGTAAATGCTATGTAAATAGTTGTGATATCCTATTGTTTAGGGAATAATGACAAGAAAAAAATGTCTGTTTTTCCCCCCGCCCCAAGGATACGAACGACCAACTGTGCAAATTTGTGTCCGGCGTCGTAAAGAGATCTTTCAACCACAGTATATTCCTGGGGACGTACTTTTCCAGTCATGTTTCCTACATCCCTGGCAGTGCAGCTTGCACCACTAAGTATGTGTTTAAGATCACTGGGGAATACCCGGCTTTGTCAAATAGATGAGTTCTGCTATTTAGGAGAATGCAGATATATTCTAAACTGATTGGTCTATACTCCCTACCCCGACTCTGCTCCCCAGCCTCACTCCATGAAGCAAACCCAAACCAAAAAACCAAACTCACTGCTGTCCAGTTGATTCTGACTCATAGTGACCCCATAGGACAGAGTGGTGTCACTAAAGTGTTGAGAAGCAAAGATGTCACTTTGAGGACTAAGGTGTGCCTGACCCAAGTCATATTTTCAATTGCCTCACGTGCTTGTGAAAGATGGACAATGAGTAAGGAAAACTGAAGAAGAATTGATGCCTTTGAATTATGGTGTTGGCGAAGAATATTGAATATACCATGGACTGCCAGAAGAACGAACAAGTCTGTCTTGGAAGAAATACAGCCAGAGTGCTCCTTGGAAGCAAGGATGGCGAGACTTTGTCTCACGTACTTTGGACTTGTTATCAGGAGGGACCAGTCCCCAGAGAAGGACATCATGCTTGGTAAAGTAGAGGGTCAGCAAAAAAGAGGAAGATCCTCAACGAGATGGATTGTCACAGTGGCTGTAACAATGGGCTCAAACATAACAACGATCGTGAGGATGGTGCAGCACCGGGCAGTGTTTTGGTTCTGTTGTACACGGGGTCGCTATGAGCTGGAACCGATTCGACAGCACCTAAAAACAAAAACAACGGCATAGGACAGAGTAGAACTGCCCCATAGGGTTTCCAAGGCTGTAAATCTTTACGGAAGCAGACTTGTCACATCCTTCTCCCGAGAAATTGCCGGCGGGCTCGAGCCACTGACTTTTCAGTTAGCAGCTAAGCGCTTAACCACCGTGCCACCAGGGCTCTTTTTCCATGAAGCAAAGAACAAACAAAACTAGGAAAACCTCATCCGACCAACCAAGCACAAAAACCTCAAAAACTTGGTAGAACTACTAGATGCTTACTAGGCATTTTAAGATTCGTACAAAGGTAGTTTTTATTTCCAATTGACTTTTTCCACATTTGAGGGTCATCTGGATAATAGCTACGCAGCCATCATCTTTCTGCGGATGTAGGACTTAACTTACTAAATAGACATAAAGCCAAAAATTAACCAAATAAAACAATAGCAGCAGCAGCAGCAACAACACCAAACACTCGAAGTTCTAATAATGGCTTGTCAAGAAGCCCTGGTGACACAGTGGTTAAGCACATCGCTGCTAGACGAAAGGTCAGCGGTTTGAACCCACCAGCTGCTCTGCGAGCAAAAGACGTGGCAGTCTGCTTCCATAAAGATTTCAGCCTTGGAAACCCTATGTGGCAGTTCTACTCTGTCCTATAGGATCACTGTAATTCGGAATCGACTCCACATCAACTGGTTTCGTTTTAATGGCTTGTCTGAGAACCCCTGCAGAAGGTCTCTTCTTCAAGGATAGGTATCATAGATTGAATTGTGTCCTCCTAAAATATGTATCAACTTGGCTAGGCCATGATTCCCAATATTGTGTGGTTTTCCACGATTTTGTGATCTGATGTGATTATCCTACGTGTTGTAAATCCTAACCTCTGTGATGTTAATGAGGTGTGATTAGCAGCAGTTATGTTATTGAGGCAGGACTCTATCTACAGGATTAGGTTCTATCTTGAGTCAATCTCTTTGAGTTATAAAAGAGAGAATCCAGCAGAGAGGAGAGGGGACCTCATACCACTAAGAAAGAAGTGCCGGGAGCAGAGCTCGTCTTTTGGACCTGGGGTCCCTGTGTGGAGAAGCTCCTAGACCAGGGGAAGGTTGATGATAAGGACCTTCTCCCAGAGCTGACAGAGAGAGAAAGCCTTCCTTGGGAGCTGGCACCCTGAATTCAGACTTCTAGCCTCCTAAACTGTCAGAGAATAAAATTTCTGTTTGTTAAAGCCATCACTTTGTGGTATTTCTGTTATAGCAGCACTAGAGAACTAAGACAGTAGGACCACAAGCAAAGGTCCCTGAGGCATGGCCCAATGTAGGGGTGCCATTTTGAAGATTCTTGGATGTGTGCATCTTTGCATACTTATAAGGAAGACCTTTGCAATCACCTGGTGGCTGCCATTCTTGCTTCACTGTATCCCCTGGCCTGTACAGCTCTGAGGGCTTCCTGTGTGACCCACTGTAACTGTTGTTTGACCTGTCCTCCTCCTGGGCCAACCAGACAGCCCTCTAGAGACTGCCCAGCACGTGGGAACGCGAGGTGGCAGAGTGGAAAGAGTAAGATGCCTCAGGCTAGAGACATTATTTGATTTCCTCTAGGAGATTCGTGAAGTTGAAGGCCTTCAGGAAAATTGCTGAGGTGTGACTTTGAGAAAGTCAGGTAATCTCTGAGCAGGGGTATTACCTGATCCTTCTCCATCTTCCTGATTGTTGGTATGGTCAAGGCCATTGTTGTTGCTACTGAGTATTTTGAATACCTTCCAACCTAGGGGTCTCATCTTACAGCACTATATCAGACAACTTTCTGTTGTGATCCATAGGATTGTCACTGGCTGCTTTTCAGAAGTAGACTGCCAGGCCTTTGTTTCTAGTCTGTCTTAGTCTGTAAGCTCTGCTGAAATCTGTCCACCATTGGTGACCCTGCTGGGATTTGAAATATCAGTGGTATTTTTTCTAGCATCACAGCAACATGCAAGCTACTACAATACAAGCAACTGACAGATAGGTGGTAGGATTAAAACGTAGTATCTCTGAAATAACAGTCCAAAGGTAGACAGATGAGCTAGGACGGGTAGGCCGTTCTGCTCCTGTGGTCATTCTGGTTTCTTCTATGCTATTGCTTCACCTTCGCCAACTGTACTGGGTTGAATAGTGTCTCTCCAAAATTTGTGTCCAACTGGAGCCTCAAAATGTGACCTTATTTGGAAATTGGGTTTTTGCAGATGTAATTAGTTAAGATGGGTTCACACTGGATTAGGTGGTGTCTTTATAAGAGGAGGAAACAGAGACACAGACACGCATGGAAAATACCACGTGACTGTGGAGGCAGCAACTGGAGGGATGTGTCTACAAGCCAAGGAAAAACAACGATTACTGGCAACCGCCTGAAGCTGGAAGAGACAAGAAAGGAAGCTCCTCTAGAACATTCAGAGAAAGCATGGCCCTGCCAACACCTTCATTTCAGACTTCTTGCTTCCGGAACTAGGCGACAATAAATTGCTGTTGTTGTAAGCCACTCAGCTAGTGGTAATTTTTTTTTATGGCAGATCTAGGAAACAAACATACCATTCAACGGTGTAGTCTTCATTTTCTTGTGTGTGCATGTACTCAAGGTTATAAGAACATGTGTTTATTTATTATTTATTTCATGGGACTCTGTTGTTGTTAAGTACATCTTGTCAGCTCCCACTCATAGCGACCTTATGAGTAATAGAACAAATCATTGCCCGGTCCTATGCCTTCTTCACAACAGTAGGTGTGCTTGAGCCCATTGTTGTAGCCATGGTGTCAATCCATCTCATTGAGGGTCTTCCTCTTTTTCTCTGACTCTCTGCTAAGCGAGATAAAGTCTCTCCATCCTTGCTTCTAAGGGAGCCCTGGTGGTACAACAGTTAAGCACTCAGCTGCTAACTGGTGGTCTTTGGGAGAAAGGTCTGGCTATCGGCTTCCATAAAGATTACAATGTAGAAAGCCCTACACTGTCCCATGGGGTCTCTATGCGTGGAAATCAACTACACAACACCCAACAACGATGGGACTCTACAAAGCTATATTAATTTTACATGGAAAAAATACAACCAGTAAGTATTCTTTCCTGATATATTTTCCAGCAACAAAATGTTCACTTCTGGTTCATGTTGTCTTCTTTCAATGAGGGAGTCTTTCAGAAGCCCATCCCCACTGAGTCCTCATGTCTTCACGGCAAGCTACAAAGCTGGTGTTGTAGGAGGCAGGGTTCTAAGGGGGACCGTGATGACTTTGAAGTGAGGGGCGACGCTGGAAGCTGCTATAAATAATGAGGAAACCACACGGGAGGAGAGTCCCAGTGACAACAGACAGCTTTGTCTTGTGTAAATCAGGTCTGTCCAGAAGCAACAGAAGCTAGGAGAAATGCAAAGTGAAATACCATCTTTAGGCTCATGTTTCCTTCAAAAGCAATTGAAAAAGCTAAAAAAGTAACCTAAGCTTCTTTCTAATCAGGAATATTCTTTCCAGATAATGTGGCCAGCAGGAGCTGATCCCTAAGCTGTTCCCGTTTTGATGGTGCTGATAGGCTGTATTCCATGGGTACTTCTGCAGGCTTCCCTGCCGCCTCATTCCCGGGTGACTTTGCTGGAGAAACCCCCATGATGTTTTGCTTTTTCCTCGGCAGCCGCTCTGTTCTCTCTGCTTCTCACATCTTTGTGTAAACATCACACTTTAACACTGACAGGCCTTGGCTTTCGTTTAGTGCTCCAGGGGTGTAGCCTGTCGGAATTTAAGTGAAAGGGTATAGTTTGTTTAAGCCTTATTCTGGAGAGGTTGGAAGGAAAGGTGGTTTTTGGGAGCTCAGAATGGCTTGTTTTCCTTATGATAAGCTCTGAGAAGTACTTTCCCTGGTTGACATATTTCCTGCCAAAACAAAAAAAAAAAATTAGTTTGAGGGGTAGCCAGGTGTGAGGGAGGGAGCGTGGGCTTTAGTATCTGACAGAGTTGGGTTCTGATCCCGGCAGTGCCAAACACCAGTTATTGAGGTTGGGGACAACTGATTGTTCCCAAGTATTCATTTCCTCTTCCTTCAGTTGGAAATAGGAGAATGGGATACCTCACGGTAATCCAGATGGAGGCTATGTTTCCCAGATCCCTTAAATCCAGGTGTGGCCAAGTGACTTTACTGTAGTTGTTAGCTGCTGTTGAGTTGTCTCCGACTCATAGCAATCTCATGTATAACAGAACAAAACGTTGCGTGGTCTGGACAAGTGACTGTTGTTGTTGTTAGGTGCCTTTGAGCTCATTCTGACAAATGGTGACCCCATATGACAGAGTAAGAATGTCCCATAAGGTTTTCTTGGCTGTAATCTTTACAGGAGCAGATTGCCAGGTCTTTCTCCACATTGCCACTGGGTGAGTTCAAATTGCCAAGCTTTTGGCTAGTAGATGAGTGGTTAATCATTGTGCCACCAGGAATTCTTTGGAAAAATGACTAAGTTCTCCCAAATGGAATGTGATTGGCAGTGAGGTGTGAAAATGTCAGCATCATCTCCTTAAAGGAAAATTCCTGCCCTTTACTACTTACCTTTGCTCTTTCTTAAGGCTGGCACACTGGTGTGGTCCTGGGGAGCCAGGTTCCACAAAGCATGTGAGGACTGCAATATAGGGAATGGAGGAGAAACAACATAGAAGGAACCTGGGTCCCTGAATGACTGTGTGGAGCAAAGCTGCTCACCCTTCCTAGCCTACCTGTTTACTTCTGTACTGTTAATTAAGAGAAAATAGAATTATATCCTGTGTCAAGCACTGTATTGTTTGGCCTCTATGTTACGAACACAAGCTTGCTCAGGGGAGGAGAGATCAGAATACAATCAACTTATCCATAAGTACTGAGTTTATTAGGCCACTCATGTACATTGCTGATGCTATTTCTGAACTTGGATTTTGAATTTATCCACTAGAAAATTGACTTGATGAATTTAGACTTGGTAAGGACTTAGAGGACAGAATCTAGCTGATTTTTTCTGGATGTGATATCCTTCAGATTTTATTCCTTTTCCCCTCCTCCTGAGTGTGAAGAGAATTACAATCATAAGCTTGCTCATCCAAATATGACTCAGTGTCTCCAACAGTCACCAGAATATTAAGCACGTGCATCTGCTATTCTGGCAGGAGACTCCAAGGGGGCTGTGAGGCGGGCCAGGACCACAAGTCCTCTGGAATGACTATTTACCTTGGATTCTGGGTCTTTTTTGATGGTCTTCATAACTTTTATGATAACTCGATACTGAGATTTTCCAGGGTTTACTGATATTACCTCTAGAAGTACCTGGAAGAAATCCTCATCTTAAGTGAAATCATATGTGAATGATATCCCCTTGGGGCAGAGGTAATGAAGAACACTATGTAATCAACCTTGAGTTCAAAGTCAGTGTCTCTATAGGGCTGTGATGGTCACTCTTGTGGAGTCCACTCTACTGGTTGGCTATAGGGGTGTCACCCTGCTGAACTTCATGATGGGGGTATTTCCAAACACAGAAGGGCCATGGTTTGCCAAGGATAAGCTAATGTTGTAGGTTACCATTCTCTGCCTGGGAAAGGAATCTTCTACCTTTACAGACAACACAATTGCAATTTCACTGCTAAAAATGATGACTCTCTTATCAAACACATATCTCATCGGACTTTGCCAGAAAACCCACCTGATGAAGTGTTGCATACTTTTACAATGTTTCCCTCTAACACTGTGATGCTATGACTTTAGCTCGTGCAATATTTATGGGAGGTGAAGTGCAGGTCCATGAACTAACTTGTTTGGGTCAACAATCAAATGATGATTATTAGCTAGAACTGGAGAATGCAGTTTCTCATAAACTTGCTTTTCAAATTCAATAGCAGGCAGAAGCTCTTACTACAGTATTGGAATCTTAGCACATACATGATTTATAAGGAGTCTGCAGTGGTTAAGAGCTTGGCTGTTAATCAAAAGGCCGGCAGTTCGAATCCACCAGCTGCTCCTTGGAAACCCAATGGGGCAGTTCTACTCTGTCCAATAGGGTTGCTATGAGTCGGAATTGATTCAATGGCAATGGGCTTGGGTTTTTTTTTTTGGTATATGACTGGAGACATTTTTCTTGTATTTTGAGGCTTAGGACATTTCTGAAAAGTTTCCTGATTCAGAAAATTTGAAATTTCTCCGTGAGACTAATAGCCCTACTTCTGGCACTCTGGTATATTATAAGCATAGTCAGAGGAAGGAACTAAAAAATTTACCAAAACCAAAACCAAACCCATTGCCATTGAGTCGATTCTGATTCACAGCAACCCTATAGGATGGAGTAGAACTGCCCCCTAGGGTTTCCAAGGAGCGGCTGGTGGATTTGAACTGTTGATCTTTTGTTTAGCCGCCATAGCTCGCTGTAACTCTTAACCACTGCACCACTAGGCTCAAAAAAAATAAAAAGTTACAGAGATGCATAAATTGTCTTTGAGAATCTGAAAGAAAAATAGATAGTATTTTCTTTTTATTTCATTGCAAATGTTTATTAACTAGATTTAAGTGTCTTGCTAACATTGTTTTCTCTTGGGCTTTAGTTTTCTTATCTCACATATAAAACAGGGATATAATAATATCTCAATGGTTTGCAGTGGGAACTAAGTGGGTCATACTTATAAAGCTCTTGGCATGGTATCGGGACAGAGCAAGAACTCAATAAATGTTTTGTATCCTGTTATTAGTATTGTCACTGTTATCGTTACACTGAGACCCTGGGGGATATAAAGCAAGCTCTATCTTCAAAGAATTTATAATCTAGTTGGTAAGATAGGGCTTAAGCTCATGGATTTTCCATCATATAGGGCTAGAAAAGGACATCATGTTTCATAGAGGGTCAGTGAAAATCAGGTAAACCCTCCATGAGATGGATTGACACGACAACCATAACAATGGACTCAAACATACCAACGATCACGAAGATGGTGCAGGACCAGGCAACGCTTCATTCTGTTGTGCATGGGGTCACCATGATGTCCTTTTCTAGTGATTGGTCTTCCAGATAACGTGTCCAAAGTAAGCAAGAGGAAGTCTCCCCATCCTCGCTTCTAAGAAGCATCTGGTCGTACTTCTAGAACTCATTTGTTCTTCTGGCAGTCCACAGTATACTCAATATTCTTCGCCAACACCGCAGTTCAAATGCATCGGTTCTTCTCGTGTCTTCTTTTTGCAAGATGACTCTAGTGTTTGCCTATAAGCATGATACTATGTGGAAGAAGCTGAGACTAAGGCTCCTTGACTAGTAAATGGCAGAGGGAGGACTCAGATCCACCTCTAACTGAAAATTCTGCCTCCGACAGACCGTCTCAGAGGTGGGATGGTGTGAATGGAGAGAAGAAAAGAAGGGCTGGGACCAGCAGACAGAAGGATCGCCTGCAGGGCCTATGTTGGTTGGAATTTTGTCCATGGAACTATGCAAAGTCATCTATCAGCTTTGCAATCCGGCTCCTGGGCTTTGCTTTGACAAGACTCTAATATACACATAAAGGTCAAAGGACTCATCTTGATTTTTTTAATTGGAAATACATCTAATTTAAGGTGATATCAGGAGAGGAAGTAGTAAAATAAAGCCAGGGATCATCTTTGAAAAGTTTTCTTGAAAGGGGAAGAGTTTTTGCTCCTCTCTGGTGGCGCAACGGTTAAACGCTAGACTGTTAACCGAAAGGTTGGTGGTTCAAACCCACCCGGCAGCTCCGTGGGAGAAGACCTGGCCATCTCCTCACATAAAGATGACAGCCTAGAAAACCCTTCGGGGCAGTTCAACTCTGTCACATGGGTTTGCTATGAGTAGGAACTGACTCGATGTCACCTAGCAACAACAGCAATCCATTCCATTGTATCTGCTACTTTGGACTCTACAACAGAAGTTTAGAGATGTGGAGATGTTAAGTGAATTTTTTGATCTAGAAAATTCTCTGGGATTTACTTGTTTAATTTGTGAACAAAGTGAAATAATCTCTCACTTTGGACAAATGGAAATACGCACCTTGCTTGTGAAAGAGTAAAGTGTTGCGTACTTTTTGGAGATTGATTTTGCAATACACATCGAATGTAGCCCAGGGATATAATCAAGGGTATGTGCCAATATTGGCCTCTAAAAATGTTGCTTGAAGCTATGTATATAAGGATGAAAAACTGGAAAACAACCAAAACAGGAGGCTGGTTAAGTAAATTATGTTATAACCACACAATGAAATGCCATGCATGTGATGTCATGATAAATACAATAGCTTTTTGTATTCACAGATACAAAATAGACTATGTGTATGCTTTTATGGAGTCCCTGAGTGGTACAAATGGTAAATGCACTTGGCTAGCCTGTAAGGTTGGAGGTTTGAGTTCATCCCGAGGCACTTTGGAAGAAAGGCCTGGTGATCTATTTCTGAAAAAATCAGCCATTTAAAACCCTATGGAGCGCAGTTCTACTCTGACACACACGGGGTCATTATGAACTGGGTCATGAGTTGGAGTTAACTTGATGACAACTGGTTACCTGCCGTAATAGAGGGTCAACAGCATACCGCAGACGGCATGGGAGTTTGGGAAGAATATTAATTTGAAGGCAACACCATTGTTTTCAGGGGAATTTTATTCATGGGAAGTGCTGGGAATTATCAAAAAAAATTTCTTGACCAATCCATTTGAGTGGAAGCTGAGATCCCAAGTGCCCTGAATGAACTGCTTTACAACAAGACAAAGCAAGGAATATGTTGGCTGTGGTGGTGAGAGAGGGGAGAGAGATGGAGAGAGAAGTGGGGACTTGACAAGGAAGGCAGGAGATGGTACAGGGGTGCCTGCTTCTCAGTGTTGCCCCCCCCCACCCCGTGGTGGTGATTGTTAGTTGCCATTGAGTTACCTGTGACTCGTGACAGCACCACATACAACAGAAAGAAATGCCCAGACCTACGCCATCTTCAAGGAGCCCTGGTAGTGCAATGGTTAGGCACTCAGCTGGTAACCAAAAGGTTGGTGGTTTGAACCCACCAGTGGCTCTGGGAGAGATAAGACCTGACAGTCTGCTCCCATAAAGATTACAGCCAAGAAAACCATGTGAGCCAGTTCTACTCTGTCCTATCGGGTCACTATGAGTTGGAATTGACTCATTGGCCCCCAACAACAACAACCACCACCATGCCATCTTTGTGATCGTTGGTGTGCTCAAGTCCATTGTTGTGGCCACTCTGTATTTTGAGTGCCTTCCAACCTAGGGGGCTCATCTTCCAGCACTACACTGGACAATGTTCCATTGTGATCCATAGGGTTTTCACTGACTGATTTTCAGAAGTAGATTTCCAGGCCTTTCTTCCTTGTCTGTCTTAGTCTGGAAGTGCCAGTAAAACCTGTCCACCATTGGTGATCCTGCTGGTATTTGAAATACTGGTGACATAGCTTCCAGCATCATAGCAACACACAAGCTACCACAGTAGGACAAGCTGACAGATGGGTGGTAGAGTCCCTCATCATGAACTGCTAAGTCGTCAATGATGCCTACAAAGACTATTGTTGCTGTTAAGTTGTTAATTGCCTTCAGGTCAGTTCTGAGACTTAGATGCTTAACGTAAGTAGAATTTTCTAGGCTGAGTTGTGTGTTCAGTTTCTTGTTGTTGTTAGCTGTCATTGAGTGGATTTCGACTCATAGCGACCCTATGTAACACCTCAGAACTGCCCCATAGGGTTTTCTGTGCAGTAATCTTTACGGGAGGAGATCACCAGGTCACTCTCCCGAGGAGCAGCTGAGTGAGTCTGAACCACCAATCTTTTCGTTAACAGCCTAGTGGCTCTAATGAGGCAGAATGGTGATAGCTGGCTTGGATGCAGGACACAGGTAGCAGAATGACACAGGAGGACATATGCATGTGATGTAATAATAAATATAATGGCTTTTTGTATTCACAGATGTAAAACAGATTATGAATATGCTATTACGGAGTCTCTGGGGCGGTACAAATGGCAAATGCACTTGGATAGCCTGAATGGTTGGACTTTTGAGTCCATCCAGAGGCACATTAGAAGAAAGCCCTGGTGGTCTATTTCCAGGAACTCCTGGATTATCCGGGAGAGAGCTTCATCCCAACCCAGGCTGTGGACGTGGAAACAGGGCCAAGTTTAACCTCATTGTTGAGGAGAAAGGGACCCCAGAGACATTGGATGATGCTGTGTCTTAGGCTGGGTTCTCTAGAGAAGAGAAACCAGTAAAGCGTATAAATATATATACATATATATATATATATAGAGAGAGATTTATACCAAGGAAATGGCTCATGTAGTTGTCGAGGCTGGAATGTCCCAAGTCCGTGGGTCAGAATAGAGCCCTCTCCTGATTCATGTTCCCTGCAGCGGCTGGCGAACCCAAGATTGGCAAGTCAGAGAGAAGGGCTCTTGCTCACAGGCTGCAAAGATAGACAAATCCCAAGATCAGCAGGCAAGGCCGAAGGTGAGCTGCTAGCTCAGGTCCCAAGAACAGCAGGTCAGGTGAATAAGAGCCAGGTGCAGGATCCAGAGTGAGCAAAAGCCCCTGAACCCTGCCAGAATGTCCACTTATATTCGATGCAGGCCACATGCCCAAGGAAACGCCCTTTCAACTGGTTGGCTACTCAAAGCCGATCCCATCATGGAGGTGATCACGTTATATCAAAGCTCATCATGGAAGTGATACAACATCACACGACCGCCAAACCACGGACAATCATGGCCCAGCCAAGCTGACACACAGCCTTAACCATCACACTGAGAAAGCTCTTGGGAAAGAGAGGGTTTCAGCTTGGACCTTGAAAATAGGGGTTGGGCTTCAACAAGAAGCTGTGGGGAGAAGAGGAGGCGCCTCCAGGCAGAGGAGTGAGCAAAGGCAAGAGAAAGGAGGATGCCGGGAGCTGCCATCATCAGCACTGGTGACAGCACTGAGCATGCCCACTATGTCCCACCAACCAGGCCAGATGGAAAAGCCAGACCCCGTCTCACACCGAGATGGGGCTGATTAGGGCAGAACCAAGGAGATCTCGTGGAGCAACGGTAAAGTACTTGGCTGCTAACCGAAAGGTAGGTGGTTCAAACCCAGCCAGCAGCTCAGCTGGAGAAAGACCTGGTGATCTACTCCCATAAAGATTATAGCCTAGGAAACCCTATGGGGCAGTTCTACTCTGTCACGTGGGGTTGCTATGAATCCGAATCGACTTGACAACACCTAACAACAACAAGAACAGAACCAAAGGCCCTGAGTCTCTCGCAAACCTCCTAGCTTGTAGCTGGTTCTCATCTTTCTATTGCACTTGGCCTGGGTCTCTGGAGCCCCCCTCTTCCAGGTAGACCTGACCCCGTGGGCTTGCCTTCTGCCTCCTGCAAACAACAGCCAGGGCAGGCTGGGTTTCAGGAACAGTGACCAACCACACCATGCCGTGTCTCCTGGTTATGATTAACTTGTTGTCTGGCACATTTTTGCTCGGCTTTGGTTTTGTGGAGCACCTCGGGAGATGTCAAAATCCATCACTGGGCCCTGCAACCAACACATTCACACACAAGTAAATGAAAGCAGACCCGTCGCTGGGGCCTGCCCCTTCGATTATGGCAGCCCACGTTTTTGGAAGTTACAAACCCCACTGTCATTGTCCTAACTCTCCATTGCTGATGCTTGTCAGCTCACACGCAACCTGAATCGCTTGACACTGGAGAAAAGGTGAAGTCAAAGTGCAATAAAACCCCCTTTGGACCCGCAGTGCCCTTGAACGTGATACTCAAGTTCAAAGAACGATGTTCGAAACAGCCTAGAGTGTCTGACGGCTGTGTAATTAATGACCATCAAATGCTTTTGATTAAAAAGAGACAGAATCTAAGTCCACATGGAAGGCACCTTTCTCTAGTATTTGTATGTATTTAAGGCAAGGGAGTAGCTTGCATCTTGGAGAGCTGTTTAATGTCCGCGGACGTTTGACTCGGGGAGTTGGGAATTTGTCCAGTGCTATGCCACGCAATGTGTTTGATTTGCAAACATAGTTGCTCCTTAACCAAGTGACCACTCAACTGAAGTCAGAAGTTATCTGATTAGAGAAAATAACTTGGTCATGCTGGTTACCGTAAATATTTTGTAAGCTTTCCCCAACCAAGCCCCCCTGAGAAATTTCCATGCTTTCATCTTGCTGAGTATAACAACTTGGGTAATATTCCCCAAGTTTTGGAAAGAGCTGTAATTTGAGGAGATGGCGTTGAGGGCTTTCAGAATGATTTGCAATTTTTTTTTCGCTACAGAGTCGGAGGCCATGGCAATGCAGCCCTGTCTAATATGATACATCAGTGATGCATACTGTGTTTAGAGATAAGCTATGTAAAATTTCCTTCATGCTAATTTCCTGCCCATCTGTAATCATGAGGTCTTAGAATTCCCCATATATCTCTGTCAGGTAGATAAAAGGCTCCGGTGACTTAACTGCTGTGCAGCCATTTCGCACACCTGGCTTTAGATAACAATTTTAGAGGAGGAAGAGGGAAGGGTCCAAGGAAATCTATCGAGGTGAATGCTTCCAGTTTGCAACCTCAAATTTTATGACGTTGGGTCATAAACAACCCCAATTAGCAAAGCATGTTCACGGTCAAACTTGCCTTTTGGGAAGCGGTTGTATGTATGTTTTCCTGGGAGCTGTTGGCAGTTGTGTGAGATCATGGCAGCGTCCTGAGTTTGGGAGATTTATAAGGAGGGCTGGGGGCATGTTTACCAAGCCGGCCGCTTTCCTCAGCAAATCAATTCCTTGTCAGGGCCCCGCCAGCCCTCTGAAAGGGGTTAAGTAGGAGCCCAGGGGGACCACTTGGCATCAGCTGCACTTGTGACTTTTTGATCTTGTTGTTTTTAGCTTTTGTTAAGGGCAGGCTCGCACTGGGGTGTGTGTGTGTGTGTGTGTGTGTGTGTGTATACACGGTAGGCTTTGGTGTGGGACAGAGAAGGGAAACACCCCTGTGACAACAGATCAAATGAAGACAAAATAACTTTTTTTTTTTTTTAAGTCGAGTGGGGTTACAGGCTATGAAATGTGCTAGGAAGGAAAACACGGGTAGGAGCATGTGTGAACCTCTGTGAACAGCAGCGTAAACTGTGGGGGTGTTTTGGTATCATCAGTCAGCACTCTGACCTGGGAGGCAGCACAAACTGAATTTCTTTACTTGGAGCTGTGGCCCCTCAAGTTGCTTGAGCCTGTGGGTGTGGTGCTTTTACATTCTTATGCAAAAAACCCAAAAAAATACCCAAAAAACTGAAATCCCTCTGCGATGCGCTGAATTGTGTCCCCTCAAAATATGTGTTGGAATCCTAACTCTTGGTGCGAAGTGGTTAAGAGCTCAGCTGCTAACCAAAAGGTCAGCAGTTCAAATCCACCAGCCGCTCCTTGGAAACTCTATGGGGCAATTCTATCCTGTCCTACAGGGTTGCTGAGTCAGAATTGACTCCACTGCAACGGGTTTGTTTCTTTGGTTTTTTTTATACCTGGTGGTGCAGTGGTTAAAGTCTCGGCTGCTCGCCGAAAGTTGAGCAGTTCAAACCCACCAGCTGTGCCGCAGGAGAAGAATGTGGCAGTCTGCTTCCGTAAAGATTCCATACAGCCTTGGAAGCCCTATGGGGCAGTTGTACTCTGTCCTAGAGGGTCGCTGTGAGTGGCAGCAATTTTTTTTTTTATACCTTTGGGAATAGGGTTTTCTTTGTTATGTTAATAAGGCCATATCAGTGTAGGTGTGTCCTGAACCCACTCAGTTTTGAGATATGAAATGAGCAGATCAGGCAGAGAAGCAAGTGCAAATGGAGGGGAAGACACGGGCCACGCGGATTTGCCAAGGAATCGAGGAATGCCAGGTCTACAGAAACGAAAGAGATCTCCCCTAGAGCTGACAGACAGACAGCCTTCCCCTAGAGCCGGTGCCCTGGGTTCTGACTTCTAGCCTCCTAAAACCCAAAACCCAAACCCACTGCCACTGAGTAGATTCTGACTCATAGCGACTCTGTACGGCAGAGTAGAACTGCCCCCTAGTGTTTCCAAAGCTGTAAATGTTTATGGAAGCAGACTGCCAAGTATTTCTCCTGCAGAGCAGCTACTGAGTTTGAACTGCTGACCTTTCAGTTAGCAGCCAAGTGCTTAACCACTGCACCACAGGGCTCTTTTCTAGCCTCCTAAATTATGAGAAAATAAGTTTCTGTTCTTTAAAACCACCTATTTGTGGCATTTCTGTTATAGCAGCTGTAAGAAGCTAAGACACTCCCCAGGACCGATCTGGGGGGAAGCTCAGCAGAAGGGGCAGATTCTAAGGCTGGTGGTCCGTTAACCAGCAGGTGGGTCATTTGCATCCCAAACTCAGGTCTCCATCTTCCTGGGTGGGAAGGAGGAGTGTATGGGAGGGGGAAGGGAAGGAGCAATTGCTTAAGCCAGCTGACTGCCTGCAGGGCTCTGAGGCGCCTTGAAGAGGGGGCCAAAGAGAAGGTTACAGAAGGCGACATTGCTGCTGTCATCTCAGATGCTTCCCTGGATGCTGCCTCTGGTCGGCTGTATACCCTTCCTCTTGCTTCTGGAAGGATCATCCGAGGAAGGCTGGGTATGGTGATGGTGGCCTGCTTCGAGGTTTTGTTTTTTAATTTTCATTTATTATTTTTAAAATATTTTATTTCTTTTTGGTGGCAATTACACACAACCGAACATCCACCCATTCACCATTTCTCCATGAGCAGGTCAGTGCCACTGGTTTACATTTTTCACACTGTGTTACGGTTCTCACTGTCTCTACCCAAATCGTTTCATCACCATTAATTTAGGCTGTCTGCCCCCTGAAGTTCTCAGCTGGGCTTAGATGGACTGTAGTCAGTTTACACTCGTAGAGATAATTCTTTATAAGAGCGCTATGCTCGTGGCAAACATTCTTTGTGAATTGAGCTAAACCATTCTTTAGTTTCATGGGATAGTTTTGGTTCAAGGTTTAAAGATTATTTCTGAGCATTCGATTCAGGAGTTCCCCATTCTCAGTGGATGGATCCGGTAAGTCTGGTTTCCATATGAATTTGTAGTTCTGTTTCACACTCTTCCTCCTTTTGATCAAGATCCAGCTGTTGGGTCTTTGATCAAAATGTTCAGTAATAGTTAACTGGGCACCATCCTCTTCTTCTGGTCTCATGGTAATGGAGGTAAATGTTTATGAAGACAATTAAATCTGCAGTCCAATTCCTCCTCCGATTCCTGGGTCTTCTTCCTCTACTATTGCAGGAGAATAGAGACCAATTCTTGTATCTTGGGTGGCTGGTCCAGGGGTTTTTGTCATTACCATGCTCTCGCAACCCCTGCAACCCTGACCTCCCCCTAGCTGGGTCCCTGATTATGTTTTGTTCTTGACATCTCTAAACAATGACATAGCAGGACCTGCAGAAAGCTATCAGGAAGGCCCCGGCGTTCCTCCCAATGTTCCCCTCCACCTTTGGCTGAAGATGAAAATTAATTGTCCTCATTCTTTGGGTTTAGCAGGGGCAGATTAACCAGTAAGCACGGTACGTGCAGGCTTGCAGTGAGCAAGGTACGCATGGGCTTCATCGTATTCACTTGCTAATCTGTGGTGAGCAATTTCACCACATGTGTGACATGGTGGGGACCGGTGAAATAGTGCACTGCAGGTTGGTGGGAGGGCACCATTGGGCCCCTGGTACATTGCTTATTGGGTAATCTGGCCCTGGTTAAGGTCTTCTCTTGTTCTTCTGCACACATCCTGTTCAGCTATTCTCCTACATGCACGGAATTAGTTTATCTGAACCTTTCCAATACAGCACCTAACCAAGACTGAGGAGCCAGATTTGGTTGTGGGGAGCAGGGAGAGTCAAGCCTAGAGTTTGGCAATGGGAGAACTTGGAGGGTGGGAGGAAGGAAGGGGTTGCCCCACAAGGAGGTATGTCATACGAGGACCCAGAAGTCCAGCTGTTGCTTGCCACCACTTCTGGGCTGGGATCTAATTGATGTAAAGGAATCTGGTAACTACAGCTGAACCCTACCAACACCAGTTACCATCTAGTCGATTCTGTCTCATGGCGACCCCATGTACAACAGAACAAAACATTGCCCAATTCTGTGCCATCTTCATGATTGCTGGTATGCTTGAGTCCATTGTTGTAGCCATTGTGCATTTTGCATGCTTTCCAACCAAAAAAATCCCCTTGCCGTCAAGTTGATTCCGACTCATAGCAACCCTACAGGACAGAGTAGAACTGCTTCATAGGGTTTCCAAGGCTGTAATCTTTATGGAAGTAGACCCACATCTTTCTCCCGCAGATTGGCTGGTGGGTTCAAACAGCCGACCTTTTGGTTAGCAGCCAAGCGCTTAACCACTGCGCCAGCAGGGCTCCTTATGCTTTCCAACAGAGGAGACCAGTCTTCCAGCACTGTACTGGACAATATTCTGCTGTGAACCTAGGACTTTCATTGGCTGATTTTTTGAAGTAGAGCACCAGGTCTTTCTCTCTAGCCCATCTTAATCTGGAAGATCCGCTGAAACCTGCTCAGCATCTTAACAACATGCAAGCCTTCACTGATAGACAGGTGGTGGCTGCGCATGAGGTGCATTGGCCAGGAATTGAACCTGGGGTCTCCCACATGAAAGGTGGTAATTCTATCACCAAACCACCACTGCCCTCCTGGGACTCCAGATTTATGGAATGTCAGGGAAAAGTAATTAACATTTGCGTACTGTTTTAGAGATCATGAAATTGGCTTGCCCAAAGGCTCAGACCTAGCGTGTGGTCAAGGTGAGATTTGAACCCAGGTTTATGATTTAAGCATCCTCAATCCTATTCCCTGGTCTTAAGGGACTTGGTGGCTAAGGCATTTCTCTACCACCTAAGCTTCAGAGTTAAGATCCGACCCAAGGAGTCAGCCTGGCTCCTTAATGACAATCCCACCTTTACCTGGAGATGAAAGGTGTTTGTTTTCCAATGAGTTGTGCTGGGGGAGCTGAGTCACACATGGCTGCTGTTAGGTGGAACCTGCCCTGGCTACATCTTCGTGATTCAGCTGCTCTGGAGATCCATCCCTAACCTTGGCTCCGAGTCCAGCCATCTGGAAGGGGTGTGAGCCGGACCCTCGCTGCCCTGCTGCCTTTCATGTTCCCTGGAATCTGCTCAGTGAGTCCACTGTGGGGGCTTAGAACTAATCTCCCACGTTTTATGAGCCCAAATCCATTTACAACGAGGAAGCCCCTGGCTGACCAGGTGCTTAAAGAAATGTCCCCTCCTTAGCGTCCTATGGCGAGACTTAAGTTCCACACGCATGATGTCAGTGGGCATGGGACAGGTCCTGCTGTCACACGTGGCTCAGAAATAATTTACAAAGCCAGCAGCAGAGACAGCCCTAAGCAGGCGACTCTTCTTTCTTTCTCTGCTGTGCTCCCAGGCCACGCCTAGAAGGCTCGCCTGATCTAAGGTGTGATTGAAAACAGGTGTCCACACAGTGCCTGTAAAATATATGCTGGCAATGAGGGAGATCCTCGGAGATTCCTTTCAACTGGTGGAAATGTGGAGACAATTCCCAGCTCTGTCTCCTCCTAGATCCTTCCAGGCCTCTAGCCTTATGTCTTCAAAAAAAAAAAAAAAAAAAAAACCCAAAAATTTTCCAGGGAAACTGAGACCATATGGTTCCACCATCTTGTTCAGTAGAAAGAGATGTGACAGAGGACGGAGAGCCTGTGTCAAAACATCAGAGGTCCTTACCAAAAAAACAAACAAAAAACCCCAAACCCATTGCCGTTGAGTCGATTTCCACTCATAGCGACCCTATAGCAACCTTATAGAGGGCCTTGCACTCCTGGAAAAGTGGTCTTGCTCCCCACCTCCCTGGCCCCCCCAGCAGGGTGATCCCAGTGACATTGGGCAGGTCGGACAAAGCGGCCGCTGTGATTTGGATGCCAGCTTGACCCAATTTCTGTTTAGCAAATAAACCCAATGTACTACTGCTTGTGTTTGGGATAAATAGCTGATTAAGTTCCCTTGAGCAGGACCAGGACTGCTCATGGAGGAAAGGAATTTCAGCTGGGCAATGTCAGGGCACGGGGATGGGGTTTCTTCCGCGTTTGTTGTCAGCGATGGCTCCCACTCTCTCCTACCTTGCGAGCTCGTTAAGCAGATGCGTGCAAGTGAGGACGTTGGCAAACGCAGCTGTATTTCATTTGTAGATAATTGATGCAATAAATGTAATAACCAAACGAGATCTGTTGACTCATGAGCTAATTTAGGGGTAGCTGTTACAGCACTTGTGCAGCTGCAAATGTTTCCATCACACGAATCTGTTTCAGATAAATGCACCTCGTTCCTGTCCCCACTAACACCAAGGGGGGAAAAATCAAACCATCCCATGTATCTAAAAACACACGTTCATAAGTTATGGTCAGTGTAAACACTGTTTGAAAGGATAGCAATGTCAACAATTCATACTGTGAACAGAAAACATTAACCCCTTATACACTACCAAAAAACCCCAAACAAACCCATTGCCGTCTGGCTGATTCTGACTCATGGCCACCCCATGTGTTAGAGAGTAGAACTGTGCTCCATAGAGTTTTCTTAGCTGTCATTTTTATGGAAGCAGATTGCCAGGACTTTCTTCTGTGGCACTACTTGGTGTGTTTGACCCCTCCAATCTTTAGCTTAGTAGATGGGGGCAAACCATTTGTACCACCCAGGGACCCTCCCTTATATGCTGGGGATGCCAAATTGAAGTGCTCAGACTCAGTTTCCATAGGCACTTTTGGGCTGAAAACCTGAAAGACCTTAGTTGGAAGGGTGTGTGCCATCGTTTTTCTTCTGCCTCCTTTTACTGCAGGCCAAGTTTCTTTTTCATGGTCCATATATTTCCAGAGGTTCCTCACTTTTATCTCCTCTGATAGTTTAGCCAAGACAAATTGAGCATCTGTGTGTGGGAGGCAAGGCCCTGTGACTGTAAAAAGGTGGCTCTTGGAATGGACAGCCTTAATGGAAAGGAATTTGTAATGCACCAGAGATCCAAGCTTCAGAGTTGTTATTGTTGTCAGGAGACATCTAGCTGGTTTCACTCATAGTGACCCCACATACAACAGAATGAAACACTGCTCGGTCCTGCACCATCCTCAGTCATTGCCATTTTGAGCCCATTGTTGCAGCCTGCGTTGTCAGTCCATCTCTTTGCGGGTCTTCTTTTTTGCAGACCCTTTACTTTACCAAGCATGGTGTCCTTTTCCAGGGACTGGCCCCTCCTGATAACATGTCCAAAGTATGTGAGACAAAGTCTCACCATCCTTGCTTCTTAGGAGCATTCTGACTGTACTTCTTCCAAGACAGATTTGTTCATTCTTTTGGCAGTCCATGGTATATTCAATATTCTTCTCCAACACCAAATTCAAAGGCATCAATTCTTCTTTGGTCTTCCTTATTCATTGCCCAGCTTTCATATGCATATGAGGCGATTGAAAACACCATGGCTTGGGTCAGGCACGCCTCAGTCCTTAAAGTGACATTTTTGCTTTCTAACACTTTCAAGAGATCTTTTGCAGCAGATTTGCCTCATGCAGTGCATCGTTTGATTTCTTGGCTGCTGCTTCCATGGGTGTTGATTGTGGATCCAAGTAAAATGAAATCCTTGACAACTACAATCTTTTCTCCATTTATCATGATGTTGCTTATTGTTCTAGTTGTAAGGATTTTTGTTTTCTTTATGTTGAGATGTAATCCATGCTGAAGACTGTGCTCTTTGATCTTCATTAGTAAGTGCTTTAAGTTCTCTTCACTTTCAGCAAGGAAGATCGTGTCATCTGCATATTGCAGGTTGTTAATGAGTCTTCCTCCAATCCTGATGCCCCTTTCTTCTTTGTATAGTCCAGCTTCTTGGATTATTGATCTGAGCTTCAAAGAAGCCCTTATAATTATCTTCTAGGAGCCTGGACCACAGGTTGATAAACTACAAAGTTTGCCACCTGTTTTTTACAGCACATGAACTAGGCATGGATTTTACATTTTTAAATGGTTGCAAAAAATCAAAACAAAAATAATATTTTGTGACACATGAAAATCATATGAAATTCAAATTTCAGTGTCCATAAATAAAGTTTTATTGGAACACAGCCATGCTCAGTGGCTTACTTTTTTTTTTTTGGTAGCTGCTTTGGTGCCACAATGGTTGGGTTGAGTAGTTGCTACATGGACCATATGGCCTTCAAAGGCTGAAATATTTACTATCTGGCCCTTTACAGAAAAATTTTGCCTTCTGCTGTTGTTGTTAGCTGCTGTCAAGTTGGCCCCCAACTCATGGAAACCCCATTCACAATGGAACAAAATGCTGTCCTGTCCTGTGCCATCCTCATGATTGGTTGCTAATCAGACAGTTGTGATCCATAGGGTTTTCATTGCCTGAATTTTGGAAGTATATTGCCAGGCCTTTCAGTCTTAGTCTGGAAGCTCCACTGAAACCTGTTCAGCATCATAGCAACACACAAGCCTCCAATGACAGATGGGTGGCAGCAGGGACAGATTACCCAGTAAAGAAGGTAAGCACGGGCTTACTTGTGCTTACTTCCTAATCTGGAGTGCACAATGTCACGTGGATTTCACCACATCTCAGAATGGTGAGTTGAGGAAAGTCTCTCTCATTATATGCATAAGCAAAAGTTGGCAGAATACATGTGTATTTGCTCTAAAAAAAAGAGAAAAGTATTTCCTATATATCTATATTACACTATTTTTCTACTAGAGTTTGGTCCTTAGAAGTAATTGTTAATATGCTTATTTTCTTTCTAGATGAATCCCAAAACAAAGAGATTCCTATATGCACACAAAGTTGTATTAGTGAGTGAAAATAAACTTAAAAAAGTAATTGAAAACAGTTCCATGTTCCTCAAAAAGTGAAACAGAGAGGTGGGGCCAAGATGGTGGAGTAGTAGATGCTTCTGGTGGTCCGTTTTACAACAAAGACCCAAAGAAACAAGTGAATCGATTATATACGACAATCTAGGAGCCCTGAACATCAAAGGCAAAGTTGAGGAATCGAACTGAGTGGCAAGGGGAGGGAGAGATGGCTCAGAAGCAACAAGGAGTTGCCAGACCTGACATGGCGGGAACCAGCACCCTACAGGCCAGATCGGCTGGCGTGCGTGGTGAGGCGAGCAGTGGCATTCAGGATGCGTTTTTCACATTGGGAGAGACTGAGCGGCAGAGAGTCAGCTCAGGGCTCCAGAGCCAATGAAAAGTGGTGCTTAGTTGACAAAAGAAAAGTACATGTGTTTTTAGCCCACCGTGTGGATTAAAAAACACCCCATTTGGGAAGACTCTCTCTTCCATTTACCTGCTCCCTCCCTGCTCTGCACTGGGTCCCTGGCCAGCTTCAGCAATTGTCAAGTCCCCTGGGCTGGAAGTGGGACCTGTCACACACCTTGAGCCATTCTCCCAGCCTTGGAAAGGGAACAGATCAACAAACAGGAAAAATAATCTGCCAGCTCCCCTAAGCTAGGAAATCAGGGCAGGCACAGCTCTTTTGCCTAGGCACAGGCATAAGGGGTCCACGGACTCTGAATGCTTTTCACCCCTGCATAGACCTATGTGGGCCCATTTCAACAGCACAGGCCCTCATTAGCACAGTACGACAGGGTGTATACCTGAAGCCTAACTTCACTGTATCAGCTATATGGTGGCATGGTAAGTTCATGACATTTGGCACCACACTGCCCATTAAGCAGGGTCCTCACCTACCCACATCAGGGACCTGAGGACTGGTGGCTCCACCCATACCACCTAGCCACCTGTGACAGGGGTTCAAGAATAAGTGGTGCCTCCCAGTCTTTATTGCCAACAGCACTGGGCACCCATAGGCTGGCTGCAAAACCTACCCACCTACTCACTCTAGGGAACAGGGACACACTTTCTTCCCAGACACTCAGGGGCAGCTGTCAGCCCCCTGCCTTTCTCAGAGCATGACCCCCTACTGCAGCCAGATACCTGTGCCTACTCCAATCACCCCTGCCTGTCTAGGACTGTAGGTGAGAGCCTGCACCACAGACTTGCTGACTGACTGTCTGGACATCTGAGCTGAATCCATACAAGAAAAGTAAATGGGCTCCTGGGCTCACATACCTAGTAACAAATCTAACCACCTAGTAACAGGATGTTAGAGCTTCAAAGTCACCAATAATCTAACTAGCTCACACGAACAGCCTTTTTGGGCATATCAAAACATAACAAAACAAGAAGCTAGGACACAGTAAGCAAACATAAAATGAAAATATATAATAACATATTAATGGCTCAGAGACAACAGTCAATATTAAATCACATAAAGAGGCAGACTATGATGGCTTCAGCAACCTCCCAAAACAAAGAATCAAGAAATCTTCCAGAGGAAGATAATTTCTTGGAATTACCAGAGGTATAATACAAAAGATTAATATACGGAACTCTTCAAGAAATCAGGAAGGAGATCAGTCAAAACGTAGAACAAGCTAAGGAGCACAGAGACAAAACGAAAGAGGAACTTAAGAAGATTATAGAAGAGCACCATGACAAATTTAATAGGCTGCAAGAATCCATAGAGAGACAGCAAACAGAAATCCAGAAGATTACCAATAAAATTTCAGGTATTCGACAACTCAGTAGAAAGTCATAGGAGCAGAACTGAGTCAATGAAATTCAGAATTAGTGGGATTGAAGATAAAGCACTTGACACCAACTTATTTGAGGAAAAATCAGTTAAAAGAATTAAAAAAAAAGAAGAAAACCTAAGAATTATGTGGGACTCTATCAAGAGGAATAACCTACAAGTGATTGGAGTACCAGAACGGGGTGGGGAGGGGGGAGGAGAACAGAAAACACAAACAGAATTGTTGAAGATTTGTTGTCAGAAAACTTCCCTGCTATCGGGAAAGATGAGAAGATATCTATCCAAGATGCTCACCGAACCCCACACAAGGTAGATCCCAAAAGAAAGTCACCAAGACATATTATAATTAAACTTGCCAAAACCAAAGACAAAGAGAGAATTTTAAGAGTAGCTAGGGATAAACTAAAAGTCATCTACAAAGGAGAGTCAGTAAGACTAAGCTCAGACTATTCAGCAGAAACCATGCAGGCAAGAAGGCAATGGGATGACATATATAAAGCCTTGAGGGAAAAAAATTGCCAGCCAAGAATTATATAGCCAGCAAAACTATCTCTCAATTACGATGGCAAAGTTAGGGCATTTCCAGATAAACAGAAGTTTAGGGAATTTGCAAAAACCAAACCAAAATTATAAGAAATACTAAAGGGAGTCCTTTGGTTAGAAAATCAGTAACATTAGATAACAACCCAAGACTAGAACACGGGACAGAGCAACTAGGTATCAACCCAGATAGGGAAGTCACAAAAATAAATCAAAGCTAAAATGCTGAAAATAGGGAAACAGAGACATCAATATGTAAAAGGTGACAACATTAAAACAAAAAAGAGGGACTAAAAATGTAGTCATAGATCTTCCATATGGAGAGGAAGTCAAGGCACTATAAAGAAATAAAAGATTGGTTTAAGTTTAGAAAAATAGGAGTAAATATTAAGGTAACCACAAAGGGAACTAACAATCCTACACATCAAAATAAAAAACAAGAAAAACATAAAGACTCAGCAAATACAAAATCAACAACAATGAAAAAGATGAAAAGAAAATACGTAAAGAAAAATGACCCAGCACAGAAAATTAAGTGGATCGAAGAAACTGTCAACAACACACAAAAAAGGCATCAAAATGACAACACTAAATGCATACCTATCAACAATGATGCTGAATGTAAATGGACTAAATGCACCAATAAAGGGACAGAGGGTGGCAGAATGGATTAAAAAACATGATTTGTCTATATGCTGCCTACAAGAGACACACCTTAAACTCAAAGACACAAACAAAACTCAAAGGATGGAAAAAAATATATCAAGCAAACAACACTCAAAAAAAGAGCAGGAGTGGCAATATTAATCTCTGACAAAATAGACTTTAAAGAAAATCCACCACAAACGACAAGGAAGGACACTATATCATGATTAAAGGGTCAATACACCAGAAGGATATAACCACAATAAATATTTATGCACCCAACGACAGGGCTCCAAAATCCATAAAACAAACTCTAACGGCATTGAAAGGAGAGATAGACAGCTCCACAATAATAGTAGGAGACTTCAACACACCACTTTCGGTGAAGGATAGAACATCCAGAAAGAAGCTCAATAAAGACACAGAAGATCTAAATGCCATAATCAACCAACTTGATCTCATAGACATATACTGCACCCAACAGCAGCCAAGTATACTTTCTTTTCCAATACACATGGAACATTCTCCAGAATAGACCACATATTGGGCCATAAAGCAAGCCTTAACTGAATCCAAAGCATCAAAATATTACAAAGCATCTTTTATGACCATAAAACCATAAAAGTAGAAATCAACAACAGAAAAAGCAAGGGAAAAAAATCAAACACATGGAAACTGAACAACACCTTCCTCAAAAATTACTGGGTTATAGAAGAAATTAAGGATGGAATAAAGAAATTCACAGAATAAAATGAGAATGAAAACACATCCTACCAGAACGTTTGGGACACAGCAAAAGCAGCGCTCAGAGGTCAATTCATAGCAATAAATGCACACATCCAAAAAGAAGAAAGGGCCAAAATCAAAACAATAACCCTACAACTCGAACAAAAAGTTAAACATAGAACTATCATATGACCCAGGATTTCCACCCCTAGAGTTATACCTCAAAGAATTGAAAGCAGAAATATAAACAGATATTGTACATCAATGTTCTCTGTAGCAGTATGCACAATAGCCAAAAGGTCCAGCAATAGATGAATGGATAAACAAAATGTGGTATATGCATACAGTGGAATATTATTCAGCCATAAAGAGAAATGAGCCCTGATACATGCTAAGACATGGATGACCCTTGAAAACATTATGCTGAGTGAAATAAGTCACACAGAAGGACAAATATCATATAATCTCACTCATATGAACTATCTAGAATAGGCAAATGCATAGAGACCAGAGCTTATTAGGGTTACCAAGAGCTTGGGGGGAAGAAGGGAATGGGGAGTTATTGCTTAAGGTACCCTGAGTTTCAGTTTGGGGAGATAAAACTTATGGAAATAAATAGTGGTGATGGTGATTACTGTCACTGAATCGTACACTTAAAAATGATTAAAATGACAGTTTTTTTTTGCTGTATATATTTTACCACAGTAAAAAAAAAAAAAAAAAAAAATCAAGATCTTCAGTCCTAATATAAAAACCCCCAAATCCAAACCTGTTGCTGTTGAGTCTATTCCAACTCACGGTGACCCCAGGTATTACAGAGTAGAACTGTGTTATGGAGCACAGTTCTTGGGTGTTATCTTTACGAAAGCAGATTTCCAGGCCTTTCTCCTGTGGCACTGCTGGGTAGGTTCAAACCACCAACCTTTAGGTTAGTAGCTGATTGCAAATCACTTATGCCACCCAGAACTTTAGACACTATCTACTCCCTCCTTTTCTCCTTCCTTCCCTCTCTCCTTCCATATTCAGTGTCTATTATGGGTATATTGTGGGTAAGGGAGCCCTGGCGTCGCAGTGGTTAAGCGCTCGGCCGCTAGCTGAAAGGTCAGCGATTTGAACCCACCAGCTACTCCATGGAAGAAAGATGTGGCAGTCTGCTTCCGTAAAGATTTCAGCCTTGGAAATCCTATGGGGGTAGTTCTAGTCTGTCCAATAGGGTTGCTATAAGTCAGAGTCAACTTGAGGGAAATGGGTTTTATTATGGGTAAGACGCTGTTTGCCACTAGGTAATCCTTTTCTTATTTGCAAAGGACTCCTTCAATGCAAGCCTAGCAAGTCCTTAAGGGGTCCTTGGGTGGTGCAAATGATTAAGCACTTTACCACCTGAAAGGCTAGTGGTTTGAACCTACCCATAGGCTCCTTGGAAGACAGACCTGGCGATCTGCCTCCGAAAGGTCACAGCCTGGAAAACCCTATGCAGCAGTTCTACTCCGTACATGTGGGGTCGCCATGAGTGAGAGCTGACTTGATGACAACTAAGGACAGTAGCAGCATGTACTTAACACCGTAGATATTTACGTTGCTAAAAACCTGGTTTTCTACCATAACATTTTTATGTTTTTGCAAATTTTTCCCCAGCTCCCAGAGCGTGTAAAAATAGATTTAATGTGTTTTCAGCATCTTTCTTAGTGGTAGGATTTTTACCCAAGAGGACGAGAATTTTGTTGTCTCTCTGCACCAGCGGGCTTTGGAATAAAACCCAAGGTAGCAAGTTCAGAAATTGGTCTGAAGTTTTCATTTTATTTTAAAGTGAACTCATGTTACTCCTGTTGAAAATTGTACTGACAGGCCTATGCATATAATTTATGATATTTCCTATCGAGATGTTTAGCTGAATTAGAACCATTTGTGAACAAGCCCTTCTGCAGTCGGTTAAAAGGCATTTTTTCTGCTGGGGAGGGGAGGGGAGGGGAGGGGAGGAGGACATGGAGACACAAAAAGGAACTCAGAATACTTTTTATTTCAACGACTATTGATCAAGTAATTGACTGTAAGCAGTTTACAACTGTGACCGTTGTTGCAACCGCAGGGGAGGTGTTTACGGACAGACAGAAGGTCTTTCCCAAGTAGTTCACCAAGCGTGCTGTTTACAGAGCAAACTTCCCCAAACATCTTATTTTTCTCTGAAACATTGCATAAAGTACATAAAAAGGCTGGTCGGATTCAGTGTTGAGAAGGACAAAGAAGACAATGAGTGAAGCTTTGCTTGTGTTTTTTTGGAGAACCTGACTTATTAGACAATCATTCCGTTTTCACATTTCAGATTGTGGAAAAGGCAAACCTCTATATAGGAATCTATTAAACTTACTCAATAAACAATCAAACTACTACCTCCTTTGCCATGAGACCAGAAGAAATGGATGGTGCCTGGCTACCATTACTAAATGGTTTGATCAAGGACCCAATCGATGGATCCTGAACAAAAGGATGAAAAATGTGGAACAGAATTTCACATTCCTATGGAAACCAGACTTACTGGATCCACTGAGACTAGGGGAACCCCTGAATCTATCATCCTGAAATGAGCTTTAAACCTTGAACAGAAACATTCCTATGGAGTCATCTGTAGACAAAACAACAGTTCAGCTCAATTAATAAAGAATGTCCAGCCTTGAACATTTCTCTCTTTTAAAGAGTTATCAATATGCGATCAAATTGACAACAGTAACTCTAAAGCGCAGATGAGAACTTTAAGGGGCAGAGAGAGTAAAAGTTAACATGGTGAAACAATCTGAGTAGGGATAATGAGAACAATGATACAATGTGAAGAAAGTAACCCATGGCACTGACGTGCACATGTAGGTACTATTGAATGCGTGTGTGTTCTGTTGTGTTTTCACCCAAAAAACAAAAAAGCAAGCAAGCAAACAAACGAACAAAAAAAAAAAAAAAAAAACAAAAAAAACAAAGCAAAACCCGGCAGCTTAGGAAGAAGCCATTGTACTGGTTTCTTAATTGCTTACAGAGACGTGGCCACAGAGGTGCTTGGGCAGGATCGATAATCTGTATCAATAAAAGGAAACATTAGGACTTGGAGAGAGAAAATATGTTTGTAACTATATTTCCAAGGGATTAAAGTGGGACATCACCAGTTTCAATTAGTTCTTTTGCCAAAGAAAAAGCTGAGAGATTAAAAAAACAAATTCATATGAATTACTAGTAAAATGAAAGAAACAAAATCTTAAAAGTTTTTTTTTTCTGGATTTTTTTTTATTGTGGTAGATATCTATGTAATAACACATTTGCCATTTCAGCGTTCTTTGTATGTACAATTCGTCCCGTAGTTACATTCATCGTTGTTGTTAGTTGCCAACAAGTGGGCTCTGAGTCATAGTGACACCATGTACAACAGAACGATACACCGCTTGGTCCTCACAGTAGCAGGTATGTTTGAGCCCATTGCTGCAGCCGCTGTGTCAATCTCTCTCACTGAGGGTCTTCTTTCTTTTCCCTGACGCTCTACTTTGCCAAGCATGATGTCCTTCTCTGGGCATTTGTTGCTCCTTATGATATGTCCAAAGTAAGTGAGACAAAGTCTCACCATCCTCACTTTTAAGGAGCATTCTGGCTATACTTCCTCCAAGACAGATTTGTTCATTCTTCTGGCAGTCCATGGTATATTCAATACTCTTCGCCAACACCATTAATTCAAGTGTCAGCTCTTCTTCGGTCTTCCTTTTTCATTGTCCAGCATTCACGTGCATATAAGGCAATTGAAAACACCATGGCTTGGGTCAGACACACTTTAGTCCTCAAAGTGACATCAGTACATTCATCATCACATTTACATTAATTGCATTCATCATGTTATGCAACCATCACCATTATCCATTTCTAACTTTTTCCATCACCCTTAAGAGAAGTTACTTATCTTATAATCAATAAGCCCCCCTTTCCTCATCCCTCATGCCCACCCCAGGTAACTACTAATAAGCTTAGGTCTCTGTGCATTTGCCTATGCTATTCATATAAGTGGGATCATACAATATCTGTCCTTTTGTGACTGACTTATTTCACTCCACATAATGTTTTCAAGGTTCATCCACGTGGTAGCATGGATCAGGACTTTATCTTTATGGCTGAGTAATATTGAAGCAATACGTTTTTGGAAGGTACTATCGTGGCCTGGAAACCCTGGTGATGTAGTGGTTAAGAGCTATGGCTGCTAACCAAAATATCGGCAGTTTGAATCTGCCAGGCACTCCTTGGACACCGTATGGGACAGTTCTACTCTATCCTGTACGGTCACTGTGAGTCAGAATCGACGTGAGGGCAATGGGTTTGTTTTTTTTTTTAGATGGTGACCTAATGAAGAAGGTTCTGGAAGAAATGTGGTACACGTCGACAGCACTGCTCTGCTCACATAAACGTGACCCACCAGTTGCAAAGCTTGGCTGGCCTCACATGGACTGGATAATGAGCTCATCAGGTATGTAGTGAGGGCCCAGTGCATGTCTGCACGCTGCCAGATGCAGGTGAGAGAGGTCAAAGACATGTTCTTTCCCTCAGTTGGCTTAATATATTATATGGGGGGAGGAAGGAGTTCAACAGATAAGAACATGGTCGAAAGGTAGCTGACAATGTCTAGCATGAACATGAGCAGAAGTTAGGAAGCTTTTACCTCATTGTAGTTTGAGGCGAAGAGAACCAGCACTCATGGGGGCAGAAGGAAATGAATGGAATGGATAACGAGGAGAGGTTCTATAAAGAAGTGATTGGCACGACTAGCACCTGGTGAGGGAGAACACCAACACAACTCTGATTTTGAAGCCAGAATGACCAAGAGAAATAGAGGAGTCTGGAGTTTTTGGGTAGTGAAAATGGTTCATGTGTTCAGCTGCTAGCTACAAGGTTGGAGGTTTGAGTCCACCCAAAGAGACCTTGGAAGAAAGTCCTGGCGATCTACTTCTGAAAAATCAGCGACTGAAAATCTTATGCAGCACAGTTTTACTCTGACACCCATGGGGTCACCATGAGTTGGAATTGACTTGGTGACAAATGGGAAAAAGGGATACAATAGCACACAAGACAAGACAAAACCCTGCCCACATGGAGCCTGTGTTCTTGCTGAGGGAGACGATCAACTAACAAACACACATGGGTAAACTGTAGAGTATGTAGGTGGTGCTAAGTGTTCTGGAGAATAAATGAGGCAGGGCATGAGAGTAGGAAGCTGCAGGGGAGGGTGTGGTGGTTTTAAATCAAGTGGCCACAAGAGCCTCACTTGGAAGTAACGTTTAACCCGTAGGAGGCTCATGTGGCTGTCTGGTTGATGAGCATTCCTGGAAGAGCAGACAGTGCTGACTTGCATTTTGGAAGGGTCACTCTGGCTGCTCTGCTGAGAAGACACTGGAAGGGACAAGAGCAGCATACAGACAACTGGAGAAAGCTGCTATGATCCTGTAGGTGGGAGGTGGTTTGGGCTTGGGCCAGAGCGATTGTGTGGAGGTGGTGAGAAGCCGTAAGGTTCTGGATCTATTTTGAAGCAAGGGCTGTCAGGATTTGATGGCAGTTAGGATATGAGGTGTAAGAGACAGAGAGGAATTAATTATGGTGTTGGCAAAGAATATTGAATACACCATGGACTACCAGAAGAATGAACAAATCTGTCTTGGAAGAAGTTCCAGGAATGCTCCTTAGAAGTGAGGATGGCAAGACTTCATCTCATGTACTTTGGACGTGTTATCAGGAGGGACCAAGACATCATGCTTGGTAGAGGGTCGGCAAAAAAGAGGAAGACCTTCAATAAGATGGATTGACACAGCGGCTGCAACAATGGGCTCAAACATAACAGTGACTGTGAGGATGACGCAGGACCAGGCAGCGTTTCATTCTGGTGTACATGGGGTTGCTATGAGTCAGAACTGACCTGATGGCATCTAACAACAACAAGCCACATTTTTGGACTGAGCAACTGTTAAGATGGAAAAGGCTACAGGAAGGAGCAGGTTTGGGGGAATCAGGAGCTTGATTGTGAAAGTGTTAAGGGTTAGACTAATTTTTGGGGTCATTTGTTATGCAGTAAAGTCCCTGGGTGGCACAAAAGGTTAAGCACTTGACTATTAGCTGAAAGGTTGGTGGTTCGAAACCACCCAGAGGAGCCTCAGAAGACAGGCCTGGCAATCATCTTCCAAAAGGTCATAGACTTGAAACCCTTATGGAGCACAGTTCTACTCTGTCCATATGGGGTTGGCATGAGTTGGAATTGACTCAACGGCAACTAACAACAGCAATGACAACAAGGATGAGACTATGGGGGCAGTGGTGGTTCAGTGGTAGAATTCTTGACTTCCATGAGTGAGACTGGGGTTTGATTCCCAGTCAATGCTCCTCATGCTCAGTCACCATTCATCTGTCAGTGAAGGCTTGTGTGTTCCTAGGATGCTGAACAGGTTTCAGAGGAGATTCCAGACTAAGAGAGACTAAGAAGAAAGTCCTGGTGCTCTACTTTCAAAAATCAACCAATGCAAACCCTGTGAATCACAGTGGTCCAATCCACAACTGATCATGGAGACGGCACAGGACTGGGCAGTATTTCATTCTGTTGTGCAGGGGTCACCATGAGTCGGGGCTGACTCAACAGCAGCTAACAACAAAAAGGGTGAGACTAGAAGAAGATCTCAGGAACAGGACCTCCAAGCAGGTAATCGGCGTTCAGGGATGGAGTCTGGGATGGAGATGCTAATTTGGGAGACATCAGCATATGAATGGTAACATCTTGAGACTGGTGAAGATCAACAGGGGAGTGAGTATAGACGGAAAGGAGAAGAGGCTGGGAGACTGAGGCAGGACACGAGGGGAGTAACTAGGAAAGGGGACTGAGAAGGCATGACCTAATTGATTGGACCAGCCCTGTCTGGTGGCCATGCCTTGGTCTAGGGGAGGGAGTCCAAGCTTGACAGTGTCACCAAGACTGCAGGCAGTGGTGGAGGTGATTCCCCAAGTGCCTGGGGATGCCGTATGAGAAAAGGAAGGGGCCCTGCACAGGCATAAACCACAGGTGGCCCCCACATTACTCTTTCCAGAATTGATTAGATATGCATTTAGCATTTTTACAAAATATGTAATAGAAGTACCATGCAGATTTGGTAGTAAATTACAGTGATCTGAATTATATAAAATTGCTGGACCCTTGTGCTAATCCATGCTATTTCATTTCTTAGTTTAAGAAATGTTTCCTTAAACATCTCTTTACCAATAGTTCCCGAAGAAGTTCTCATGTGTGGGTCACAGGTCTATCACTGTGACCAGGATGATGGAATTCTCTTACTGGCTGATGTTAGGTGCTGTCGAGTCGATTTCGATTCCTAGTGACCCGATGTGACAGAGTAGAAATACCCCATACTGTTTCCTAGGCTGTCATCTCTTTGGAAGCAGATCACCAGGTCTTTCTCCTGTGGAGTGGCTGGGTGGGTTCAAACTGCCAACCTTTTGGTTAGCAGCCGAGCACTTAAACATTGTGCCACCGGGGCTCTTTCTCATTGGCTAGGCTGGGTCATGTGCTCACCTTGGGTGCCAGGACCTACTAAGACTAAGAGGTGCTAACAGCAGCAGACAAAGGGATGGATGCTGTCTAAGCAGAAGCAGCAAATGGTCTGTGATAGGAGCACTTGGTGGAAGCTGTCAACTTCTTTGACTCTTCGGAGGTGTCTGTGCAAAAACTGCTGCATCTGGTTGTGCTGCGTGTAACCATGGCTTGGAATGAGCTGGCAAATCGCAAGCAGTTGTGCTTGAACTTCATAAACTACAGACCCACTAGGACAATGCTGACGATCTGCTTCCCTCCTCTCTCTGCTCCTCAAGCCTGGGAGAGAGCAACCTCAGGCATTGCCTTACCCTTCTGAAGGCTCATGTGGCTCAGGCAGCCTGGAACCCCGCCCGGAGAACACCCTGTGAAACCCAGAGATGAAGTTATCAGGGGCTTGGCGTCTTCTCCTCTGGCTGTTTTATGATGACACCATCCGCCAGAGATACGAGGCAAGGCGTGGTGCCTCAGAACAATGGAGCCCCTTGGTGGGACACCATCCGCCTTGGAACAAAGAACTCTGTCACCCCTTGGGGGAAGTAGCTGTAATTTGGAAGGTGTTTCACTCAGGAAAGGAGCCTGTGATTTGTGAAGCAAGACTAATCTGCTGGTGGGAAGCTTCGGCATGAAATGAGGCAAGGTGTGATAGGCTGTCAAGTTCCAAGGAGAGATGATTTAGGGGAAGATAGAGGCTTGATAACGTGAGGATGGGTGTTACTAACTCAATCCATATGATGCCTTCAAAACAAAAAGTATATTAGGGTGAAAGGCATGAAACAGACATTATTCATTGTCTCCAGGTGATATTCCTCCTGCGAGTTTACAAGCGAGTGTTGGCATGCTGTGTGCAGACATTTGTACAATAGATTAGAATGCCTGGATCACCACAGATGAAAAGGAGTGGGGGGACACCTTTGACTCCTTCCCTTCCCCTAGCTAATTTATCTGTCTCATTTATTCCAGCCACGGGCATCTTTACCTTGTGCAAATTAGAGACATCTGTAGTTATACAGCCGGAGTTGAGGACAATCAGAGCTGGAACTGCCAGGTGTGAACAGATTGCTTGTAGGGTCAGGAAGGTGACACTCTTCCTCCTCCTTTCCTCATGGGCACCTTGAACCATCATTACAAGGTGTTTTCCAGGAGTGGGTGGGGAGGGAGGGGAAGGAGAAACTGTGCTCCCTGTGGGAGAAGCAGATGTTGCTGGACCAGGATGAGTCGTATACCAGCAATGTGCTTCCACCTCCATGGAGGGCCTTCTACAGACCCTCCTGCTGATGTAGGGGCTTGGGGTGATGCTACAAAGGGGAGAGCACAGGCCTCTGAATGGTTCCACATTTGGGTGATGTTCCCATGGCATCAACTCAGTTTTTCTAGGATATCCATGAACAACCTTTAGGACTAGAAAAGACTTTCTAAATCCAGGGAACAAATTCTCAGAATGATCCATTGTCCCTGGGAAGATGGGACTGCAAAAAGTCTCTAATGAGAGGGAAATCAGGATGGAGTTCTATGGTGACTTCCACACAACTTTGAAATGACAGGTTTGCTACTCGGAGACAAGGGGCATCCTAGACAGTGGGGCCGATCTATAGGACTTCCTGAGCTTGTTGAAGCGTTCTTCTGCTTGCTGACCCTGGAATGTCATTTGCTGCAGTGGGTTAGGGGGCATGGGTAACCTTTGCTGTTTTTTCCCTTCTAATTTTTGACTGGACTTCTTTGGGAGCTGAGATAGCAAGTGGTATAAGGAGGAAAAGAGTGTGGAATTAGAATATAGGGGTGTCAGTGTTTGCATCCTGGTTCTGCCACTCATGAGCTGTGGAATTTGGGGAAAACCATTTTGGAGACAGGGACCCCATCTCTAAGGACACTTGTGAGAATTAAATGTGCATATGATACTGTTTTATAAACTGTGTGTTGTTGTTCGTTGCTGTTGAGTTGGCTCCGACTTGTGGCGACTTTATATATAATAGAATGACGTGTTGCCTGGTCTTGTAACATCTTCACCATCACTGGTATGTTAGAGTCCATTGTTGTGGCTATTGTGTCAATCCATCTCATTGAGGGGTCGCCTCATTTTCTCTCAACCTCCACCAACTGTGATGTCCTTTTCTAGCGACTGGTCTTTCCTGTTGTCTGGTCCAAAGTAAGCGAGTCGAAGTTTCGTCATCCTCGCTTCTAAGGAGTGTTCTGGTTGTATTTTTTCATGGTTTTATTTGTTCTTCTGGCAGTTCATTGTATATTTAATGTTCTTCACCATCACCACAAAGCCATATAACACCTTTTAAAATGTTCTTTTAAAAACTGTTCCAAAGAAAGTGCCCGAGTCCCTGGTGTTCTTATTCTTGACTTCCTTCTGATCTGCGTCTACAGATGTGGAGCGGCAGGGCCATTTATGTGTCTTCATACACTAAAAGGCATCGATTTTAACTGAGCCTGGTCAATTTCAGGGGCCAGATCTACTCTTCATTTTTAATTCATGAGTGAATGTTCCCTCACCCTCATAAAACCCATCACCTTCCAAAGTCACACGCCAAACACTGGAGTCTCAGAGGCTAACCTAAATAGAGGCTGCCCCAAACTCAAACTGAATGTTGAAAGTGCAAAAATCCCAATTAATTCACCTATAGTTGATTTCTAGGCCATACCACTAATTAAGGTGTTCCTCCCCCACCCCAAGTCCTTCTGGAAGCAAAGCAGGTTTAGGGTGAACTTGAGGAAACTGTTGCTTATGAGACATCCAAGAATGCAAGCTGTCCACATTTCTTTAGTCAGAGCATGATTCAGCTATGCCATTGATACTTGGAGGTCTGATGTGCCCGTTGCTCACACCTGCCAAAGGTCTTTGTTGCCTTGGGAACATACTGATCTTCCCCTAAGGTGCTGCACGGCAAACGCAATGCAAGAAAGTCAATCCCAAGATGCAGGAAGACCACTCAGTTGGCTCATCGCAGAGTTTGGTTGGTAATTCCAGATCTGTTTCACTTTTGCGTGAGTGTAGACCTCGATCTTCCAATAGAGGTGAGCTCCACGAAGTCGGCTGCCATGTGTCCCTTACAACTCGTAGAGCAGTGGTTGGAATAATTTGACCTGGAGAATTGGGGAATGGCCCACCAGTTTTAGGAAAGGAGTGGGGCTGTCCCTTAGATATTCAGCAACGGGCAGAAGGTGATCATTTAGGCAGAGCATGTGTAGACTTCAAGACTTTTGAGCCACGATAAAGAAATGGATACCAATGCTGGCTTTGAAGTTTCGCGGTGGAGCTGGGGATAAGAAGTCTGCTAGAGGGAAAAGGTTGAGGTCTTGCAGTTTGACATCTCTAGAGAAATAAGTTCTTTGATGCCATCAGCTTTTGCTTTAAATCCTTTTTTTTGGAAGCAGAAGTAGGTATATATTGTGAAAGTGAAAATATTTGGAGAAAGAAAGTTGGAGACTCCCACAAGAAGGAAGTTCCAAAACGTATTCTTAAAACAGACTAGATCTTTGGGTTGCAGATGTGTGTTTCAAGAAACAGAGTTTTGTGGTCAAATGTGTCAGGTTAAACTAAGTCAACATACTGTAAGCTCTGTTAGTATGCGTCTTAGGCTAGGTTCTCTAGAGAAGCAAAACCAGTGTAGTGTATAAATATATATAGAGAGGGAGATTTATATAAAGGAAATGGCTCATGTGGTTGGAGAGGCTGGAAAGTCCCAAGTCCTTGGGTCAAACTGGAGGCTTCTCCTGACTCATGTAGCCAAAGATGCTGGTGAATCCAGGATCGGAAGGTCAGATAGCAGGCTGTGGAGGCTGACAAATCCCAAGATCGGCAGGTAAGATGGCAGGTAAGATGCTAGCACAAGTCCCCAGAACTAGAGGTCAGATGAACTGGAGCCAACTGTAGGATCCAGAGTGAGCAAAAGCCAGCAAGCCTTGCCAGAAAGTCCACCTTTATTGGATGCAGTCCACACTCCAAAGGAAACTCCCTTTCAACTGATAGGCTGTTCACAATAGATCTCATCAAGGAAGCGATCACATTATATCCGATCTCATTATGGAGGTGATCACATCATTAAAGAGCTGCCAGACTACATCATAACTGTCAAACCACTGAGGATCATGGCCCAGCTAAGCTGACAGACAACCTTAACTATCACAGTATGCTAATGTGCATTGCATATTTCCAAGAGGATTTCTGCTAGGTGTAACATTTCTCAACAGTATTTGATCATGGCACTCTTTTTTTGCAGAACGCTTATTTTTATTGACTCTTCCAGGGACTGTGATTCAGGAAGTACTGCCCTAAGGGAAGATGGCCACTTGGGAATCCCTCAAAAGGATGCATTTTTGAATCTCCTTCTGTCGTAGTTATCTAATGCTGCTATAACAGAAATACCACAAGTGGATGGCTTCCACAAACAGAACTTTATTCTCTCACAGTCTAGTAGGCTAGAAGTCCAAATTCAGGGGAAATCTTTCTCTCTCTGTCAGCTGGAGGAAGATCCTTGTCATCAATCTTCCCCAGTAGAGGAGCTTCTTTGCTCGGGGAGCCCAGGTCCAAAGGACGCACTATCCCCTGGCTCTTGTTTCTTGGTGGTATGAAGTCCCCCTTGTCTCTCTGCTCACTTCTCTCTTTTATGTCTCAAAAGAGATTAGCTTAAGAGACAACCTAATCTTGTAGATTGAGTTCTACCTCATTAACATAATTAATCCCACCTCATCAACATCATAGAGCTAGGATTTACAACACACAGGAAAATCACATCAGATGCCAAAATGCTGGACAATCACACGATACTGGAATCATAGCCTAGCCAAGTTGACACATATGTTTGGGGAACATGATTCAATCCATGACACTTTCCAACAACAGCTTACATTTTTGAGTTCTTACTAAATGCTAGTGGCTACTGTAAGCATGTAATATACCTTGCTTCGTTTTTTCCCTCAAAACAACCCAATTAGATAAGTATTCTTCTCACTCCTATTTTAAAGATGAGAAATTAAGGCCCACTGAAGTGAAATTACTGAAGAGCAAGTGAGCCAAAATTCGAACCCAGTCATTTTGACTTACAGCTCGTACTGTTAACCACTATGATATATGCCACAAGAGAACTACAGACCAACCAAAACAAAGCAAAACCTTTAATATTTAATTCTGTATGTTGATCTGTATCAGGGGCTGCAATCTAGGGTCCCAGTTTGCCTGATCCAATATTTTAAAATAACTGGAATTTGAATACCTCTGAGCAGTGCATGGACTGGTTAGTTCTACACTGGACCCTCTAGTCCTCTAGTTGTTTTATTCTCAACCTTATCCACACACTTAGTTACCTGCGTCTGCGCTGCAGGCATTAGAGTTTGCTCTTCTTGATATAGCTCATTGTGGCTGGCTCAGAAAAGAAGAGGATTTAGCCCGTGAACGCTGTAACTAAGTGACGGTCATGTTCTTAGGAGGCAAGGGAAGTCTGGGCATCTTCTTACCATCAGCAAATATGGCAGAGGAGGCAGTAGGGCTTCTGTTGGACCATTCCATTGTAGCCTCTACTCAACCCAGAAATCCTTTCTAAGGGATCTCTGACATAGATGTATAATGTCTGCTCCAACACTTTAAATGACTGGGAAATTACTATATACATACACCTTGTAGACATATTGCTGGGGCCCTGGTGGTGCAGTGGTTAAGCGTTTGGCTGCTAACGAAAAGGTCAGCAGTTTGAATCCACCAGCTACTCCTTGGAAACCCTATAGGGCAGTTCTACTCTATTCTATAGGGTCACTCTAAGTTGGAATCTACTTGATGGCAAAGGGGTTTTAATATGCATATTAAACTGAGGCCATTTGTAACTTGTGCCTAAGTAACTTGTGCCACTGTCTTAGCTTCTTAGAACTGCCGTAACAGAAATACCACAAGTAAGTGGTTTTAAAGAACAGAATTCTATTTTCTCACAATTCAGGAGGCTGTTGTTTTTGTTGTTAGGTGCTGTCCAGTTGGTTCCGACTCATAGTGTACAACAGAATGAAACACTGCCAGGTCCTGTGCCATCCTCACAGTTGTTGCTATGCTTGAGGCCATTGTTGCAGCCACCGTGTCAATCCATCTCATCAAAGGTCTTCCTCTTTTTTGCTGACCCTTCACTTTACCAAGCATGATGTCCTTCTCCAGGGACCGGTCCCTCCTGATAACATATCCAAAGTACGTGAGAGGAAGTCTTTCCATCCTAATTTATAAAGAGCATTCTAACTGTACTTCTTCCAAGACAGATTTGTTCGTTCTTCTGGCGGTCGATGGTATATTCAATATTCTTCGTCAACACCAGGCTAGCAGTCCGATTTAGGGCACCAGCTCTAGGGGAAGGTTCTCTCTCCCTCGGCTCTGGGGGAAGATCCTTGTCTCAGCTTCTCTAGCCCGGCATTCCTCATTTCCTGGTTCCTTGGAGATCTCTGTGTGGCATCTCTCTTTCCCCCATTTCACTTTCTTCCTCTGTGTCTAATTTGCTCTTTTTATATCTCAAAAGTCTTTAAGTTTAAGATATACCCTGCATTGTTATGGCATCTTTAAAATAACAAGGAAAACCCTATTCCCAAATGGGATTACATCCACAGGGTTAGGGGTTAGGACTCCAACACATATTTTAAAACCAACCAAACCGGTTGCCATCATGTCAATTCTGGCTCATAGCGACCCTATGGGACCAAGTAGAACTGCACCATAGGGGTTTCCGATACTGTAGTCTTTATGGAAGCAGACTGCCACATCTTTTTCCCAGAGTGGCTTGTGGGTTTGAGCCACTGATCTTTCAGGTAGCAGCTGAGCGCTTAACCACTGTGTTGCTAGAGCTCCTAACACACACACACACACACACACACATATATATATTTGGGGTGGGGGACACATTCAATCTATAACATACACCTAATGGTTCTGCCTCATGGAGGAACATATTAAAAAACTTTTTTGTATTTGCTAGAATGTCCCTTCTATTGGAAAGTACTCTGAACATAGCAATGCCTTCAATGGCTTTTCATTTGTAGTCATTTCTAGATCCCCTCTTTGGTTTTGTCACATTCCTGGGGTTGGCCAATAGCTTCTCCATGTGGCCCAGAACTTGAATGGAGCATTCAGAGCTGCACGCATCACTCAGACTATGTCAGACAGACTTGGGACCTATATTCATCATCGGGGCACCATATTGTCATGACGCAGGTCCAGATTGCCTTTGCTTGGCTTTTTCACTGGCCAAGTTCCTCAACTCGTTCATGTTTATGGTCAGCCAACAGCCAAGATCTGCTTCACATGAGGTCAGACCAAGCCAAGGCTCTTGATTCAGAAAAAATCGTATTGACTTTATCATAGTCAATTAAGAAATGTGTGTGTTGACTGGACTGTATTCACCAGTTCTCTGTGAAATGTAATAACATGAAATTTGTGTCATCAAACCAAGAGTGTTATTGATGATTCCATTAGTAAGTTGTGTATGGAGAAATAAAAGCCATAGTTCTGGTTTCCCAAAAGCGTATCATCTGGTTGGGAAGACAAGAACAAGATTCAGAAAGCAGTTCGTGAAGGATGTATAGAAATGGTAGATTGTTGAGTGGATCAAAAGTACTGGCTCAGAAAAAAGCTAGGGCAATGAATGTGGGAGAAGTAAAAAAGAGTGTCATGGAGGAAGTGGGCCAGGCTCTGGTGCTTGAAATATGGTTTGGATTTGGACTGGTACAGAGTGATAGGGTGCAAAACAGAGAGGGTGCCCACTGCTCTGAGACACTGGGGAGATGGCACTCATAGGTAGGGCAAAGGGAGTCTTTGAGGAGTAGTGAAGGGTCATGTCTTAGTCTCCTGGGGATGCTGTAACAAAAATACCTCAAGTGGTGGCTTCAAAGAACGGAGATTTATTTTCTCACAGTTCTCGAAGTCAAGTCCAAATCAGGGTCTCAGCCATGTTGATTCCCTCCTTGTTGGTAGCTCTGGGTGTTCCTGGGTTCCTTGACGATTGTCCCATGGCATCTGTCCTCCCCACTATGTGTTCACATGTCCCTGTGTCTAATCTGTTCTTTCCATTACTCAGAAGTTATTAGACCTACTACCCACCTTACTTGGGTAGTTCCTGGGTGGCACAAATGTTTAAACACTGGCTACTAACCAAAAGGTTGGTGGTTCGAATCCACCCAGCAGCACCTCAGGAGAAAGGCCCAGTGATCTACTTCCTGAAAATCACAGTCATTAAAAACCCTGTGGAGCACAGTTCTGCTTTGAAACACTTGAGTTTGTCACGAGTTAGAATCTATTTGATGGCAGCTTTCTTTCTCCACGCCCCCCTCTTACTTGGGTATGATCTAATTAGCACAACCAAGAAAATCCTATTTCCAAACAGGATCACATCCACAAGTATACTAGTTAGGATTCCAACACATTTTGGGAGGGTTGGAGGGGAGCACAATTAAACCCATACCAGACAAGTGGGGCTAGTTATAGAGAAACTTGATATCTACTTTCAAAATTTAGTCAATGAAAACCTTACAGATCACAAGAGAATATAGTTTGATACAGTGCTGGAAGATGAGCCCCTTAGACTGGAAGGCACTCAAAACACGCAGTGGCTGCAACACAATGAATCAAGAAGATGGCCAGTATCACAGCAAGACGCCAGCCACCACAGTGCAACAAACTGACAGATGGGCAGTGCGTGTGCCTGGTACAGAGGTTAAAAGCAGATGCTTCAGAATCAGACAGACCTGAGTTCAAACCCCAGCTCTGTCACTTACTAGCTGTGTGACCTGGGCAATCAAGGAAGCCCCTCTGAGTCCCAAGATAGTCATCTGGAAGAGGGGGACCAATAATACTAGCCTCTAAAAGGTGTCGTGAGGATTAAATACAATCATGTACAGTTTCATTTACAAAGGAGTGTACAATGCCACCCAACACTCTGCCCATCACAATGCCTACGGTGACTGCTGTCCACCCATCCCTGGACTGGGCTCCCAGGAGACAGTGCTTAGGGGAAGGAAACTTCTGAATGTGGAGGTCTCGCCGGTAAACTTCTCATCACTTTGGAGCTGTGGAGCAGAGATGAAAGCATCCACCCCTCCCTGAGCTCCTGTTTGAAGGAAGATGTTGTTGTTACATGCCAGCAAGTCGATTTTCGACTCATAGCGACCCCATGTGACAGAGTAGAACTGCCCCATAGGGTTTCCTGGGCTGTAATCTTTATGGAAGCAGATTGCCAGGTCTTTCTCCTGTGAAGCTGCTGGGTGGATTTAAACCACCAATCTTTCAGTTAGCAATTGAGCACTTAACTGTGGTGCCACTCGGGCTCCTTTGAGGAAAGACACAGTGCTAAAGATGTAGAGTGTTTTCTTTAAGCAGCCCCCAGGGTGCCCTGGTCAAGCCACCTCCTTGACCCCTTGAAAGAGCTAGCTTTGCAAAGCTGCCGTGATGCAGGTACAGTCTTGGCGCATCCTTTCCAGAATCCGCCTCCCCCAGTAACTCCTTCTGAGCTCCGACATCTGAGGATGATGATGAACTCGGAATGACCGCTGGCAGCAGCCGAAGCCCACGGCATTCGGACATTCCCCGAATCCTCCAGGTCCCACATAGACATGGACTTTAACGGTATTCCTGGGCCAGCCACTCAGGATTCATTTCAGGAGCTTAGAGGTCACCTGGCATAGGCCACGAGACTGCAATGGAATCCACAGCACAGCTATTTCAAGTGCTGCCACATCAGCAAGGCCACAGGCGGGCAAGCCGGGCCTGGGCGAGCCTGTCTATGGTAATGTGAGTGAGGCGGTTGAGCCTGTCTGAAGGAGAGAATGCCGGGAAACATGGATGGAGACTCCTGGCAGCGTTTAGAGGAGCCAGACTCCTTTGTGCAGGCTTGGGAAGCGGTTTCTTCTTCGAGGGATTATTGCTTTCCTAGCGAAGTGAAAAAATATTGAAGTTGTCAAGGATTTCGTTTTGCTTGGATCCACAATCAATGCCCATGGAAGCAGTGGAAAAGAAATCAAATGACGCATTGCACTGGGCAAAGCTGCTGCAAAACACCTCTTGCAAGTGTTATAAAGCAAAGACGTCACGTTAAGGACTAAGGTGCACCTGAGCCAAGCCATGGTGTTTTCAGTCACCTCATATGCATGTGAAAGCTGGACAATGAATATGGAAGACTAAAGAAGAATCAACGCCTTTGAATTGTGGTGTTGGTGAAGAATATTGAATATACCACGGACTGCCAGAAGAGCGAACAAATCTGTCTTGGAAGAAATACAGCTAGAATGCTCCTTGGAAGGGACTTCATCTCACATACTTTGGACACGTTGTCAGGAGGGACCAATCCCTGGAGAAGGACATCATGCTTGGTAAAGTAGAGGGTCGGTGAAAAAGAGGAAGACCTTTGATGAGATGGATTGACACAGTGGCTGCAACAATGGGCTCAAACACAGCAACGACTGTGGGGATGGAGCAGGACTGGGCAGTGTTTCGATCTGTTGTACGTGAGGTCGCTATGAGTTGGAACTGACTCGACCACACCTAACAACAGCGACAACAGTGAAGTGAGAGGTGTCAAGTCTGATGATGGAACACGCCAGGGCAGTGAGAAGGGCTCCCCTCGTATGTCAGCTTTCATGCCAGCTTCTTGGGAGTGACCCCCACCCTCGTCCCTGTCCACATGTGCAACTCCTTACTTGAACGGCAGTGTGGCTATGTTCCACTCCTCCAGACAAATGGCTCAGGTCAGACAGGCTGGCCTCTACGTTGCCGTTGTTGTTAGCTGCTGTCCAGTCGGCTCCAACTCGTGGCGGTCCCATGTACAAGAGAACGAAGTATTGCCCCGTCCTGTACCGTCTTCACTGTGTGTTTTGCTTGCCTTCCAACCTAAACAACTCATCTTCCAGCACATTATTGAACAGTGTTCTGCTGTGATCCACAGAGTTTTCACTGGCTAATTTTCAGAAGTAGATTGCCAGGCCTTTCTTCCTAGTCTGTCTCAGTCTGGAAGCTCTGCTGAAACACGTCCACCAAGGGGGACCATGCTGGTATTGGAAGTACTGATGGTGTAGCTTCCAGCATCATAGCAACAGGCAAGCCGCCTCAGAACGACATACTGACAGAGGGTTGGTGGGACTCTATGTTGGTACCCACCACATCCCTTCTGCCTTGGTCACCCTGACACTCCCATTTGGCACCAGGTGAGCACAGTCTCTTTACATGGGTAGGCTTGATGCCAGATTATGAGCATCATTTTGAAAGACAGATGTGCATAGGTAAGCGTCTGGTAAGATATTTTTGTGAAAGCATTTATGGAAGGGAAAATGCACAAGCCCAAAGGTAGAAGGAAGCTGGGGGCAGGGGCAGGAGAGGAGGCGAGAGCTGGGGACACAGCATATGCTTTTCAGCTGCCCTGGCCGGCCTGGGAGCCACACAGCTCGGTGAGGGAGGAGGCTTGGCAGGCTGCAGCGTGGAGCTGAAAGATTTATGCTGTGCACACCAAATATGTATCAATGGCTCTCCATGGCACGATTTTGAAAAGGTGATTATGGGTCTGACGTGGAGGAATATTTTATATGAAATTGTTGAAAGGCCTCTGGGTACCATACTGCCGTAGCAAGTGGTCCAATTTGTTTCCTACCAGCTTCTCGGCAGATGGGCTTTGCATTCGATCCTGGGCACCCTGGAGATCAGTACACTGAAACATAGGGGCTTGCCTTGAAAATAAAACGCCCTACAGTTTGGTGGGAAGTATCAGTAGCTTTAAAAATATGCATAGGCTTAGAATCTGTCATTATACACCTGGGAATATTGGAAAAAAAAAAAACAACTCAGAAAGATGTTCATTGAAAAGATAGATCTTGGTGGTGTTCATCGTAGTGTGATATTTTTTGCGTATGTCCTTCCAGAATTAAATGCTGTGCCAACGTGCGTGCTTGTGTGTGTGTATACATTTTAACAGAGAAAAGCTGGAAACAGCCTGAATGGGGGACTTGATACTATAGAATAGTATGTGTTACTAAGTCAGAAAAAAGAGCCCTGGTGGCGCAACGGTTAAATGCGAAAGGTCAGCGGTGGTGGTTTGAACCCACCCAGCCTCTCCTTGGGAGAAAAGACCTGGTAAACAGCCCACATGAAGATGACAGCCTAGAAAACCCTATAGGGGCACTTCTACTCTGTCCTATAGGGTCACTATGAGTCAAAGTCAGCTCTATGCCACCTAACAAGAATAAAAAGTCAGAAAAATAAGTTGTAGAGCGGTTTATATACTATGATCCCATTTTTACAAAATGCATGCACACATGCGCGTATTTGTATGGGAATGAATTCTAGAAGGATCAATACAAGTATGCAAACAATGGTTATCTCTGGGTGGTGAGAAAATGGCTGACTTTTTTTTTTTTTAAATTTGTCTGTATTTTCTATAGTTCCTGGGTGGTACAAATAGTTAATGCGCCTGGCTGCTAACGCAAAGATTGGAGGTTGGAGTCCACCCAGAGATGTCTTGGAAGAAAGGCCTGGTGATCTACTTCCAGAAAATCAGGCAATGAGAACCCTATGAAGCACAGCTCTACTCTGACCCATACGGGGTCACCATGAGCTGGAGTTGATTTGACTGCAGTTACTGGATGGTGGTGTATTTTCTCTAATAAACATAGGTTATGTTTGCTGAAGGTGGGGCTACCTTAGCGCGGGGCTCCGTATCTTCTCCAGCCCAGTGCTCCTCTGGGTGCTGCCCTTGAACTCCGAGCTTGTGCTCACGTGACCGCCCTGGGGTGTGCAGACCCAGTTCGGTTGTTACCCTCTGGCATCCAGAGCGCAGCCCTTTACACTGAATGCAGCTGCTAAAGATAGCTTAGGTTACGAAGAAGATGGCACCAAACCCACCAAACGAAACCCACTGCGTGGAGTCCATTCTGACTCATAGCGACCCTATAGGATAGAGTAGAACTGCACCGTAGGGTTTCTAAAGCTGTAATTTTTATGGAAGCAGACTGCCCCATCTTTCTCCCGTGGAGCAGCTGGTGGGTTCGAATTGCCGACCTATCAGTTAGCAGCTGAGCGCTTAACCACTGCACCATGAGGGCTTCTTGATGGCAGGCAGCTCTTTTTCAATTCTGGCCAGCCGAAGGACAGGCGCCATTGGTTAATTGATGTCTTTCGTCAACTGAGCTTGGGCCGCCCCAGCAGACTTGGGGCGAGACCATGGGCAGTTTCCCCATTGCTGCAAATGATTGTGCGTTTGACCTGGGGCCGAGCGGGCTGGAACGTCCCCCCGTGTCAGCGCACCCAGAGGCTGTCTTTGCTTCTGCTGGTCTCTCGCTTTTCCTATTAAAACGGAATTGTTCACTCAGTGCCGGTTTCATCAGCGTCATGAGCCTTTGCCTGACTTGGAATCAAGAAAGGAGAAGGATTGGGTATTTGTGCTTTGTAATTTGTTATCTGAGTCAGCAGGTTGGCCTGAAATTTTTCCTATAAAGGTTCAGATATGGATCTAGTTCTGGAAAATCAGCCGTTGAAAACCTTATGGAGCACAGTTCTGCTCGGATACATATGGGGTCGCCAGCAGCTGTTGAAAGCCCTCCATCCCGATTGTTCCCCTCTAGGTTCTTCTCTCAAGCTGGGGTGGACAGGGCTCAGTTCTTAAATCCAAAGTACCCCTAACTTGGAGCATTCTTTTCACAGTCTGCATTGCCATTCTACTACTTAAAAAAAAAAAAAAGCCAAACCCATTGCTGTTGAGTCGATTCCGACTCATAGTGACCCCATAGGACAGAGTAAAACTGCCCTGTATCGTTTCCAAGGAAAGGCTGGTGGATTAGAACTGCTGACCTTTTGGTTAGCAGCCTAATGCTTAACCACTGTGCCACCAGGGCTCCCATTCTACTACTAGAGAAATGAAATTTAAGCATAAAGAAATGCTCTGGGATTTTTCCCAGAGCAAAAAGAAACTCTCTTCAATTAAATTGGGTTTCTTATCATGCTCCATCACAGAGACAAATCTATTTAGCTCTTTCTAAGCAAAGAACGCCAATTCTCATCGTGTACAAAGGAAAAATGTTCCAAGTCTCAGGTCTCCGTTTCTGTACGTCTTAGTTATCTAGCGCTGCTATAACATAAATACTACAAATGGATGGCTTTAACAAAGAAATTTATTCTCTCACAGTCTAGGAGGCTAGAACTCCAAATCTAGGGTGCCAGCTCCAGGGGAAGGCTTTCTGTCACCTCTGGGGGAAGGTCCTTGTCGTCGATCTTCCCCTGGTCTAGGTGCTTTTCAGCACAGGGAACCCGGCTCCAAAGGACATGCTCTGCTCCTGGCAATACTTTCTTGATAGTATGAGGTTCCCCTGTCTCTCTGCTCGCTTCTCTCTTTTATATCTCAAAAGAGATAGATTTAAGACACAACTTAATCTTATTTTATTTTGTCGTACTTAAAGTGAAAGTTTACAATTCAAGTCAGTCTCTCCTACAAAAATTTATATACACATTGTTATGTGACCCGAGTTGCTCTCCCTATACTGTGACATCACATTCCTCCTTGCCACCCCCCCTGATTTCCCGTGTCCATTCAACCAGCTCCTGACCCTCTCTGCCTTCTCTTCTCACCTCCAGACAGGAGCTGCCCATTTAGTCTCATGTAGCTACCTGAGCTAAGAAGCGCACTCTTCAAAACCTAATCTTGTAGACTGAGTCCTGCCTCATTAACATAACTGCTGCTAAATCCACCTCATTAACGTCATAGAGATAGGATTTACAACACGTAAGAACATCACTTCAGAGGACAAAATGGTGGACAGTCACACAATACTGGGAATCATGGCCCAGCCAAGTTGACACGCATTTTTGGGGGACACAATTCCATCCATGACACTATGCTACTAGACAAGGAAGGGCAGAGTGACTGTTCTGTTGTTCGCTGCCTTTGAGTTGGCTCCAGCTCACAGTGACCTCATGCACAACAGAATGAAACATTTCCTGGTCCTTCGTCATCCTCACAATCGCCAGCACGTTCGAGTCCATGAGTATGGCTATTGTGTCAATCCATCTCACGGAGGGTCTCCCTCACCCTTGCTGGCCCTCTGCTTCACCGAACATGATGTCCTCCTCCAGCAATGAATCCCTTCTGATGACGTGTCCAAAGCAAGTTGGACAGTGTTCTGTTGTGATTTGTAAGATTTTCATTGGCTAATTTTTGAAGGCAGATAGCCAGACCTTTCTTCCTAGTTTTCACTAGTCTGGAAGCTCCACTGAAACCTGTCCACCATGAGTGACCCTCCCGGTATTTGAAAAACTGATGGCATAGCTTCCAGCATCGCAGCAACATGCAAGCCACCACCGTACGACACACTGACTGTCAGGTGGTGGGACCGTGTGCTAGGTGCTTTAAACCCATGTTTCATTGCAGAGCTAAGATGGTTCTCAGCGCTCTGATTTTGATGCCCACGGTGGACTGACATTATGAAAAGGAAACCTAGTGTTATCTTTTCTGGAGTAGTTTATTTTTCTTAATCTAATTTTTTTGAAAGGAGAGACTTGCTGTTTTTCTTGGAGTAAATAATGAAGTGCATTTCATCAAATATTAAAGTATTTTAGCTTTGTTCCATCCTGTTAGTACTGAAAAGTACTGGATAGAATACTGAGCTTAGAAACAGACCATTTAGTTGAATCCTATAATTTTACTGACGAGAAAACAGAAATCAGAGGGATGAAGGGACTTGTCAGAGTCACAGAGAATTGCTGATCAGTTCCTGAAACTCTTGTATGATGCTCTTCCATGATCAGATGATGCCATCTGAGGAAGTTTTCCATTCAGCTGGTCAGCAGCCCGCCCTTCTTCTTCATGCTAACCTCATGTCTTTGTCATCTAGTGCTGCTCTAACAGAAATACCACAAGTGGATGGCTTTAACCAAGAGAAGTTTATTCTCACAGTCTAGTAGGCTGCAAGTCCAAATTCAGGGCGTCAGCTGCAGGGGAACGCTTTCTCCATCGGCTCTGGAGGAAGGTCCATGTCATCAATCTTCCCTTGGTCTGGGAGCTTCTCCGTGCAGGAAGCTCAGGTCCAAAGGACACGCTCTGCTCCCTGCACTGCTTTCTTGGTGGTAGGAGGTTCCCATGTGTCTCTGCTTGCTTCTCTCTTTTATATCTCAAAAGAGATTGGCTTAAGACACTATCCAATCTTGTAGACCTCATCAGTTTAACCGCTGCGAATCCATCTTATTGCATCATAGTGATAAAGTTTACAACACATAAGGAAATCACATCAGATTACAAAATGGTACACAATCATACCATACTGGGAATCATGACCCAGCCAAACTGATACACACATTTTTTGGGGGACATGATTCAATCCATGACACCTCAGTTCAGCTATTTTCTGATGAGAAATGGTTTAGGAAGCCGATCTTCCCACTGGATCCAAGGGAAAGGGCAGGAAGAGCCGTGTTTTCTGTTTTTGGATGGCTCCACATCCACAAATCTACATGCTGGTTTCCTTCCTTAGGTTCATGTCCATTTTGAATCCTGAAATAGTGATGACAAAATGGAACCTCACTACCCAGGGTCCAGGAAAGCATTTGTTGCACCCAAGCCTGTTGGAAATTCCTGAGAGAGAGGAGATAAGGGCTACTGAAAAATGACTCCTCTACGCCCCGAAGAGTTGGCTGGTGAATCAACAACCTCTTGTGATTAGTGCCACCAAATGTTGCTGACGGACGTGAACCACCTTGGGCAAAGAGAAGCAAACTCTACAAGGGTCTGAGGTTCCATTTCTTTTTCTAGATTTTGGAGTAGATTGTATGCTAAATCCCATAGATACCAATGGGATGTTCATATATAGAATAGAATGTATGAAAAACGTGGATGTATACTAAAAAGTGTAGACTTCTTTTTTCTGCCATGAATCATACTTCTTTTTCTGCCATAAATTGATGTACACGTTCTATTTCTTACTGGTGTGTTGTCAGAAGTTGCACCATTGCCACCTCTTCATCCTTCTGGAGTGGAGTAGATGATAGTAGATAATGGCTGGTAGGATTCGCTTGCCCTGGCCAAGTAGCCCACGGAGCAAATATCTCTCAGCCCCACACTTATTGCAGGACTATTTAGTTTTATCATACTGTGTTGGAAAATAAAAATACATTTATGTAAGAAACGCTGTGAAGCATATTGCTTGACTCAATCCTCAACGTTTCATACCAGTCATATTTCAGCATTTGAAAGCTGAGAAAACTGAGGATCAGGGAGAGAATATGGCTTTCCCATGGGCACACAGCTTGCAAGTGGAGCTGGGACTCGAACCCAGGACCCTGGGCTCCACTTTCAGTGGTCTTCCTACCATTTCCAAACTGATGTTTGGCTCTTGGGATAGAGAAATGGTGGAGCAACACTATTATCTTACAAAAGTTCCAACTAGACATTGCTGGTAGCTTTCTAAATTGATCACAGATTTCACACACTTAGGCATTTGCCTATAAGCCCAATCAACTGTGGTGACAGACTTCAGTAGGTGCCATGTTGATCAGGGAGAATAGGATTGTATCTTGCGGCTCTAACTGTTAGCTGAACTCTTTCCCCTCAAGCCCCTTGCTCCATCATTGTGAGAGAGCAGGGTGTGGGCTCCGAGTCCAAAAGACTGAATTTCAATTCCCAGCTGTGCCACTTTATAGTTTTGTGACATTAGATAAGTTGTATAATATCTGTGAGTCTCAGTTTCTTGACAAAGGAGGATGATATCTTTTTTACGTGGTTGTTGTGAGAATACATGAGATAGTGGCTGCAGAACACCCAGCACAGCACTTGGCTAGATGAATATTGTTGCCGTTGTTGTACTGTTGGTTGTTGTAGAGTTGCTTCCCACTCATGGCCTGCCACCTTACGCACAACAGAACAAAACATTACCTGCTCCTGCACCGTCTTCATGATTATTGGTCTGTTTGAGTCCCTTGTTGTGGCCGTCGTGTCAATGCGTCTCACTGAGGGTTTCTCTTATTTTCATTGGCAAATAACATCAGCTCTAGCCATTACTGTTATTGACAGTGCTAAGAGTGGGACAATGAAATAAATTGCTCAAAAGGTGGTCAAATCATTCTAAAACACGGACAACCACAGGAATCATCCATTATTAAACTGTCTACATCACAGGGGGACTTTGTTACTTGAGGCCCAATCCACAGCACCCACTACGGTAGCTTATTAAGAAAGAGAAAGGGCAGCCGGCATTATCTACTAAGTTGTAGCTAGAGGAGAAAGAGCAGCTCATCAGCTTTTCCTGAGGATCCTACAGGGTGGGTGTTACTGTGCCCATTTTATGGATGAGGAAACTGTGGGATGTGGGGGTTAAGTAACTCCCTATGTAATATGTAAGCTATCAGAGCAGGGATTGACTGGAATTTGACAGTGAACTGAGTGTCTCTAATGTCACATATACGAGGATCTCTGTGATGCTAGTAAACAAAAGCTTTTTAGAAGACTTAGCATGGTGAATGTCAAAAAACCATGAAGTAGAGCCGTCTGGTCAATTAACAGAGTGCTTGTTCCACTGAGTTACTACCTTGTCAGGACGAGGGATCCTTTAAAGTGAATTGACAGTGGCGAAGATTTAAAAGTTTTGGTTTATGGAGTTATGCAGTTTTTCCAAATAAGATGCAACTCATGCAAACGAGTGTGCATTACTGGGGCAAACTCATAATCAAAATCTCATTTTTTGGTTTTGATATTTTTTGATGAATGGAACAAAATGTGGGCACCAAGGAAGTTTATCCTAAAGTTTGGGCTAAATGAGTGACTGGTAACATTGGAGGGACTAGTCTGAGGAGTCCTATTTCCCCATTTCAAAGTGAGCTCCCTCCTTTAATTCTCATTCTGCAAGTGGCCTTCCCAACCCCACCCCCCAGGGGCTTAGATGTGTTTCTCCAGCAATTAGTATTATGCACAAGCCCTGATTTGTCTTCAAAATATTTTAAATTGGAGATTCTCTCTCTCGGGGAGTTTTCTTTTTTATTATTACTTTCATTTGTTCTACAAGCTGACATTCTGATTACATGGTGAGAACTTGCTGTGTTCCCTGTTAGCGAGACATGAAAATTTTCTTTGCAAAGGACCAGAGACAGAAAGGACAGAAAAGAGGGAAAGACTAGGGCATGGAGATGAAGAAGAGGCCAAGTGGCTGAGACAAGGAGAAGAGACGGGAGGAGAAAAAGATGGGGAGGTGGAGAGTGAGAAAAAGATGGAGGGAGCTAGAAGCGGAAGTGGAGACGGAGTGATGGGGAGAGAAATAGACAGGTGGGGGCAACAGAAAAGGAGGGAAGGGAGAGACCACTGGGAATGAGAGAGAGAAACCAACAAGGCAGGACCCGAACTCCTCCTGGGCCCAGCAGGCAGCTAGCAAGAATTTGAAGTCAAGGGCCATCTCATCCAGAACCGGGAATTGAAGGTAATTGTAAGCAGACGCTGCCCGCCCCCTTCGGATGAGTGATGGGCTCCTGGCATGTGACCTGGCTTGGCAGTCCCCACCCCTCGTCCAGGCTGCCATACGGAGCTACACGTGATGTCTAGAGGAAAGGGAAGCTCATACCTGCAGATGGTACATAAAATGACTCACTGTGAATCCTCGCCAAAATCTCTGCTATAAAAATGATAATGGAAAAAGCACAAGAAAGCTAAAGGGCCTTGAAAGAAATTTGTTCCAGCTTGTGTAGCTCCCTTCAAATTTTGAAAGGAGGAGGGGGAGGGGAAGACCGTATTAGGAAAATGCCAGGAAGATAATGTGTCTTCTTCCCCTCTGGCTGTAGCCCCGTCCCAGCCCAGCTCTTCTGACGTCAGGTTGTCAGGGAAAGTGGCAAGGGAAAACGAGGAAGTAGTTTGGAGGAAGATGTAAGGATGATTTATGGAGCAAGAGGGCTGATTTTCTGGAGAGGGAGTGGTGGAGTGGGCAGGGCTGGTAGGCTCCGAGGGAAGGGAGTGGTGTTTTGGAGAGCGAGGAGGCAGGCTCACAAGGAGCAGGGGAAGTTATATTTTGCTTGGTATCTGGGGTAGATTTTACCAGAGTGAAGTGGGTCTTCCAGAAAGTGAGGTCAGACACTGGACAAGAGAGGCATCTAGCAGAACTAGTCCTGCAGAACTCTGGAGCAAGAAAAGCAAGTTTTCAAATCCAAAGACCATAGAATTCATAAAGTAGCTATTATTGGTTCTTTCAAAGTCACCCAAGACCGTGAAGCGTGTACGTCTGATCCCCAACAGGGCTTAGTTTCATGGATATGGAATCTGCCAGAATTTGGCGATAATATTCAGTGGAGATTGTTTTGGTTTGAAGTTTAAAGACTTCCTCAGGGTAATAGTTTCGGGGGATCATCGGCCTTAATGTCTCCAGAAAGTCTGGGTTCCGTGAGAATTTGAAATTCTGTGCCGCATTTGGGGGAGAGGGATCTTGACACTCTGTGGCTTCCATATCCTCACCCTTCCCCCCACTACCCCAGCAGAGCTGGGGCTTCTGTGGATTACAGCAGGAGGGGCTCGCTCGAGAGGAGAGCAGGCAGATGTGGGGCAGCCCAACCCTGGCGCAGCACTTGGAAGCTGGTAGCCAGAGTGAAGTGGGGCTTCCAAGCAAAGGGAACAGCCCAGAGAGGGACACATTAGTGGCATCATTAGGGGGGTGCAGGGGGTGCATACTGCATTGAGAGACACTGTCTGAAGGGGTGACACCAAAATGACCGCCTATAAAATGTTTGTACATTGTTTCAGAAGAAATTTATTACATTTTATGAAAATATCCCTGTAGTTAGTTGTAACAGCAACAAAAATTTTTGTAAGCCCAACTTACATGTATCGATATACCTACAAGGCTAAAACTCTATGCTAATTTACTTTTCGAACCGTCTAACGCACTCTGATCTATGAGTCGGGATCGACTCGATGGCAACGGGTTTTTTGGAATGTACTCTGATCAGAGCTGTCATTATTACCCAATTACAATGACCCTTCAAATCACGTGGTTTCGTCTGCACGTGCTGCAAGTGCATTTTTATAGTCTCTGATTTCGTCAAATTTTCTGGTGTTTTAGCTACAATACTGTGGGAATTAGTATGGGAGGGTGACACCATGAGTTATTGCACTGGGTGACACCAACCGTAGGGACGCCACTGGGACACATCTCCCCTACTGATGTTGATTGCAAGGTGGGTCAGAACGGGGGGCAGCTGGAACAAGGGTGTGCGTGAGTGGTGTGCACTGGGATGTAAGTAGGTTAGAAATGGTCCAGGTAGATGGTGAAGTCATGGGAGTCGAATGAGCCAGATGGGGCAGAAGACAGGACAAGGTGGCAACCACCCCAATCGTCTTCGAACAAGATGAGTCTCCCTAACCCCAGAGGCTTGATTTTGTCACAGTTGTGGTAAGGACCAGGCTGAAGGTCGCCAGCCTGGATCTACACATAGGGGAGGAAATGGGGAGAACTTGCTCAGGAGTAAGGTGGAGTGGGGAGACACGGTAGTTTTGGGGAGTTTTTTGTGGTTACTTTCATCATCTATTTATCTATCTGTCTGTTTATCTATTTGCCCATCTGTCCGTCTGTCCGCCCCTCCATCCATCCATCAACCCACCCATCTACCCATCTATCTATGAAAATATGTACAATAAAACATACACCAATTCAACAATTTCTACATGTACAATTCAGGGACATTGGTTATAGTCTTCAAGTTGTGCCACCTCTCTTAATAACCTTTTCCAAACTATTTTCAGCATCATTCACACAAACTCCCTGCCCCTGTAAGCTTCTCATCTACCCTTTTGAGTTGCTGTTGTCGGTTTGATCACATATACATAATTCTTTAAAAGAGTGTAATGCTTAATACAGGCATTCTTTTTCTAATTACACTAAACTATCATTTGGTTCAAAGATGACTTGAAGGGTAGTTTCTGTTTAAGGTTTAAAGAGTCCTTGGGGTAAGAGTTTTGGGAGATCATCCAGCCTCAATGGCTCCAGAAATTCTGGATTCCATGAGAGTTTGAAATTCTGTTCTGCATTTGGGGAGAGAGATTTTGACATTCTCTAGTTTTCAGACCTGTATTTTCTTAGAAAATGTTTCTTAAAAATATCCTCCTTGAATGAGGATTAATTTAAAGGGGAGACCTTCCTACTTCATGTTAGATTAAAAGGTCTGACCTGAGCCGATTCCTGCAGTAACTAATGAAATAGTTAATTGTCTCTATTTTGTGAACCTGGGAGCGATTTTATTGCATATATTAATAAATATACTAAAATGGGTTTTTAAAGATGCATAGAACATATTTGAAAGTAAATTTTAAGAATATATCTGAAATTGAACCCTAAAATGTATTCTTTTTGTTGGATAGTACAAAGAATCTGAGGACTGATTATTTTCTAGTCATACCACAAGGCACATTCTGCATTTTGAATTATGGCTGCCTCTGTCTTAAGGACTGAACAAATCAGTCTTAGAAGAAATACAACCAGAATGCCCCTTAGAAGCGAAGATGGTGAGACTTCAACTCACTCACTTTGGACACGTCATCAGGAAAGACCAGTTTCTAGAAAAGAACATCATGTTTGGTAAAGCAGAGGGTCAGTGGAAAGGAGGGAAACGCTCAATGAGATGGATTGACACAATAGCCGCAACAATGTACTCGAACATACCAATGATCGTGAAGATGGGGCAGGACTGGGCAACGTTTTGTTCTGTTATACATAAGGTCGCCATGCTAGAGCCAACTTGATGTAACTAGCAATAACAACTGTCTTAAAGACACTACTCCCCTAGTGGTCCCCCACCCTGGTTGTAAGTGGGTCACTTGCATGCTGTTCCCTTTCTTGGATGTGGTCGCTGTTTCTCAAGACCCCTCTCCAGAGTTGAACCCTGATTCCTTGTCACCCAAGATTACCATTGTAGGCATGGTGACTACCATCAAAAATTGATAGTTATATGTAAATTATGCTTCTAGCTTTAAGTAGATTCCAACTTGGAAACTTAGAATTGCCAGAATGAGTAAAACATCTCCCTGATTCTGCCCCTTATGTCTTCAGAGGATGTTAAAGATGCTACTGACGTTGTTACTCCCTGTGCAGGTGGTGTTGGAAAGGTTGATACTGTGTGTCCCTTGTCACAGAGAGCAGTTTCAGGCTCTCTCTGCCTCTTAGCCTCACCTCCCACCTTTAGGTTAGCAAATGAGTGCGTTAACCATTTGGAACCCATAACTTTGAGGTTATTAAGACTGTTACTCTAGAAAGAAAAGGAGCCCCGGTGGCACAGCAGGAGCCCTGGTGGCGCGATGGAGCCCTGGTGGTGAAGTGGTTAAGCGTTTGGCTGCTAACCACAAGATCGGCAGTTCGAATGCACCGGCTGTTCCTTGGAAACCCTATGAGGCAGTTCTACTCTGTCCTATAGGGTTGCTATGAGTCAGAATCGACTCGACAGCAATGGGTTTGGATGGTGGAACAATGGTTAAACGCTCAGCTACTAACTGAAAGGTTGGTAGTTCTAACCCACCCAGCGGCTCTGTGGGAAAGACCTGGTGATCTGCTCTCATAAAGACTGCAGCCTAGAAAACCCTCTCGGGCAGTTCTACTTTATCACACGGGGTCCCTGTGAGTCGGAAACAGCTCAACGGCAGCCAACAACACCACCACTCTGGAAACAGAAAACCTTTCCTCCATGATCTCATCTCAATTTCCTTATGGTTTTCTGGGCTGTGTGGGTTGAATACCCATCTTAACCCAGAGCTGGAGGAAACCCTCAGAGATCTGCAAAACCTTTCCTCCTTCTTCCCTGCCCCGTGCCTGGCTTATAATGTCACGTAGACCCCCTGGTTATGCCTTCCTTCTCTGCTGCTTCTGAGAGAGAAGGCGGTCATCTCTCCTCATTTTTCTCCTGACGTGCCTGAAAAACAGGGCTGACTTACTTTAAAAGGTTTCGGATGTGTAGACTCAGTACGTCTGTCTTCACTTTCATTCCTTCATATACAATTTAAGATGTCTGGAGTGGGAAGTCGTAAGTTAAAGCAGTCTTGCTGGAAGATTTCCTCGTCGCCTTTTCTCCATTCAGCCTTTATTTAGTAGTTTTGTAATAGCTTTGTTTTCCTGCTTATAAAATGAATATGTTGTTGTTGTTATCGTTAGGTGCCGTCGAGTTGGTTCTGACTCATAGTGACCCGACGTACAGCAGAAAGAAACAATGCCTGGTCCTGCGCCATCCTCACAATCGTTGCTATATTTGAGCCCATTGTTGCTCAAATATAGAAAATATAGAAGTATAGAAGAGTATAAATAATTTATTTCGTCAGATAGATTCCTAGAAGTAAAAGTACTAGTTTTATGTAGAACAGAATATTTTAAAGACTCTTAATGTACAAATTTTGTAGTTGTGTTCCAGAAAGTTTGCACAAATGCACATTCCTGCCAATCGGATAAATGAATGAATTTTTTATTAAGACTGAGTATTATTATTGTTAATAAAACGTTTGCTAGCTTGATAAGTGAAAATGACATATTTTTACTGCATTTCTTTAATTACTAGTGAGCTTTATAAGAAAGGAAATCCTGGTAGTGTAGTGGTTAAGAGCTATGACTGCTAATCAAAAGGTCGGCAGTTTGAATCCACCAGGTGCTTCTTGGGAACCGTATGGGAAGTTCTACTCTGTCCTACAGGGTCGCTATGAGTCTGAATTGACTCGACAGCAACTGGTTTTTTTTTTTAATAACAAATACAAAAGTAAACAAACAAATATTTATTAGCCCCCATGTGTCTGTCAGTTTGTTGTACTATGGGGGCTTACGTGTTGCTGTGATGCTGGAAGCTATGCCACTGGTATTCAGATACCAGCAGTGTTACCCATGATGGACAGGTTCCAGCTGAGCTTTCAGACTAAGATGGACTAGAAAGAAGGACCCAGCAGTCTACTTCTGAAAAGAATTAGCCAGTGAAAACCTTATGAATAGAAGCGGAACATTGTCTGATATAGTGCTGGAAGATGAGCCCCCCAGGTTGGAAGGCACTGAAAGGACAACTGGGGAAGAGCTGCCTCCTCAAAGCAGAGTTGACCTTAATAATGTGGATGGAGTCAAGCTTCTGGGACCTTCATTTGCTTATGTGGCACGACTCAAATGAGAAGAAGCAGCTGCAAACACCCATTATGCGGAAGGTACGAAGTATGAATCTAGGAAAATTGGAAATCATCAGAAATGAAATGGAACTCATAAACATCGATATTCTAGGCATTAGTGAACTGAAATGGACTGGTATTGGCCATTTTGAATCAGACAATTGTATGGTCTACTATGCCAGGAATGGCAGCTCAAAGAGGAATGACTTTGTGTTCATCGTCGAAAAGAACATTTCAGGATCTATCCTGCAGTACAATCCTGTCAGTGATAGGATAATATTCACACGCCTACAAGGAAGACCAGTTAATAGAACTATTATTCAAATTTACGCACCAACCATTAAGGCCAAAGATAAAGAAACTGAAGATTTTTACCAACTTCTGCAGTCTGAAATTGATCGAACATGCAATCAGGATGCATTGATAATTACTGGTGATTGGAATGCGAAAGTTGGAAACAAAGAAGAAGGATTGGTAGTTGGAAAATATGGCCTTGGTGATAGAAATGACACCAGAGATCGCATAATAGAATTTTGCAGGACCAACGACTTCTTCATTGCAAATACCTTTTCTCAACAACGTAAACAGTGACTATTCACGTGGACCTCACCAGGTAGAATACACAGGAATCAAATCGACTACATCTGTGGAAGAGACAATGGAAAAGCTCAATATTATCAGTCAGAACAAGGCCAGGGGCCGACTGTTAAATAGACCACCAGTTGCTCATATGCAAGTTCAAGCTGAAGTCGAAGAAAGTTAGAACAAGTCCACAAGAGCCAAAGTACGACCTTGAGTACATCCCACCTGAATTTAGACACCATATCAAGAATAGATTTGACACATTGAACACTAATGACCGAAGACCAGACAAGTTGTGGAATGACATGAAGGACCTCATACATGAAGAAAGCAAGAGGTCATTAAAAAGACAAGAAAGAAAGAAAAGACCAAAATGGATGTCAGAAGAGATTCTGAAACTTGCTCTTGAATGTCGAGTAGCTAAAGCAAAAGGAAGAAATGATGAAGTAAAAGAATTGAACAGAAGATTTCAAAGGGTGGCTCAAGAAGACAAAGTAAAGTGTCACAATGACATGTGCAAAGAGCTGGAGATAGAAAACCAAAAGGGAAGAACACACTCGGCATTCCTCAAGCTGAAAGAACTGAAGAAAAAATTCAAGCCTCCAGTTGCAATAGTGAAGGATTCTATGGGGAAAATATTAAACGATGCAGGAAGCATCAAAAGAAGATGGAAGGAATACACAGAGTCACTATACCAAAAAGAATTGGTCGATGTTCAACCAATTCAAGAGGTAGCATATGATCAGGAACCGATGGTACTGAAGGAAGAAGTCCAAGCTGCACTGAAGGCATTGGTGAAAAACAAGGCTCCAGGAATTGATGGAATGTCAATTGAGATGTTTCCACAAATGGATGCAGCACTGGAAGTGCTCAATCATCTATGCGAAGAAATTTGGAAGACAGCTACCTGGCCAACTGACTGGAAGAGATCCATATTTATGCCTATTCCCAATAAAGGGGATACAACCAAATGTGGCAATTATTGAACAGTATCATTAATATCACACACCAGGAAAATTTTGCTGAAGATCATTCAAAAGCGGCTGCAGCAGTATGTTGACAGGGAACTGCCAGAAATTCAGGCTAGATTCAGAAGAGGATGTGGAACCAGGGATACCATTGCTGATGTCAGCTGGATCCTAGCTGAAAGCAGAGAATACCAGAAAGATGTTCACCTGTGTGTTATCGACTATATGAAGGCATTAAATTGTGTGGATCATAACAAATTATGGATAACATTGTGAAGAATGGGAATTCCAGAACACTTCATTGTGTTCACAAGGAACCTGTACATAGATCAAGAGGCAGTTGTTCAGACAGAACAAGGGGATGCTGCGTGTTATAAAGTCAGGAAAGGTGTGTGTCAGGGTTGCATCCTTTCACCATACCTATTCAATCTGTATGCTGAGCAAATAATCTGAGAAGCTGGACTATATGAAGAAGAAAGGGGTGTCAGGATTGGAGGAAGACTCGTTAACAACCTGCCATATGTAGATGACACAACTTTGTTTGCTGAAAGGGAACAGGACTTGAAGCACTTACTAGTGAAGATCAAAGACCACAGCCTTCAGTATGGATTACACCTCCACACAGAGAAAACAAAACTCTTCACAACTGGACCAATAAGCAACATCATGATAAACAGAGAAAAGACTGAAGTTGTCACGGATTTCATTTTTACTTGGATCCACAATCAACACCCATGGAAGCTGCAGTCAGGAAATCAAAAGACGCATCACGTTGGGCAAATCTGCTACAAAAGACCTCTGTAAAGTGTCAAAAAGCAAAGATGTCACCTTGAAGACTAAGGTGCGCCTGACCCAAGCCATGGTGTTTTCAGTTGCCTCATATGTATGCGAAAGCTGGACAATGAATAAGGAAGACCAAAGAAGAATTGATGCCTTTGAATTGTGGTGTTGGCGAAGAGTATTGAATATGCCATGGACTGCCAAAAGAACGAACAAATCTGTCTTGGAAGAAGTACAACCAGAACGCTCCTTAGAAGGAAGGATGGCAAGACTACGTCTTACATACTTTGGACATGTTGTCAGGAGGGACCAGTCCCTGGAGAAGGACATCATGCTTGGTAAGTAGAGAGTCAGAGAAAAACAGGAAGACCCTCAACAAGATAGATTGACAGTGGCTGCAACAATGGACTCAAGCATAACAGCGATTTCGAGCATGGCACAGGACCGGGCAGTGTTTCGTTCTGTGGTGCATAGTGTTGCTGAGTCGGAACCGATTTGATGACACCTATCAACAACAGCATTTTGAATCCCCCTTTGAGGGGATTTATCAAAGTGGAACATTTTAAAGCGTTACAGTGTATTTATTTTTTCCTTTTGCTGTTTAGAAAGTCTTTTTCCATCCAGAGTTCATCTATATTTTTTCAAGTTTTCAAAAATCATTTGATTTTTCAAAAAATTTATGAAACTTTTAAAAAATTGTTTTACTGTGGTATGTGCCTGTTCAACCTTTGTTAAATGTGTGCTTCAGTGACATTGCTTACGTTCGCCACGTGCGAACATTTCCACTGAACGTTTCCAAATCTGCAACTGGCTTTTCAAAATTATTTACTGACTGTTTGTATTGTTTGTTTTGAGAAATGTCTTTTGCCTTTGGAATATTTTTGCTTTTTCTCCTAAAAGGTCTTTCTCATTTGAAGATTGTTTCATATATATTTTCTCCTTTCTTCTTTTTTTAAAAAAATATTTTATGTTTTGTTGTGGTTTTTGAGAATATACATAGCAGAACTTAGACCAATTCTAAAATTTCTGCAACTTTTTAATTGTGGTGGAATATATCTAACACAATATTTGCCATTTCGAACATTTTTATACGCACATCAACTATGTTCATCATGTTGTACCACCATCACCATTATCAATTTCCAGATTTTTTAATCACTCTTAACAGAGGCTCAGTTCCCCTTCAGCAATTCTCCTCCATTTCCCCCTCCCCCGCCACCTGCCCCTGGTAGCCAGTGATCAACTTTGTTCTCTATGCATTTGCCTATTCTAGATATTTCATGTAAGTGGGATCATGCAATAATGATTTGATTTTAGAAACGACATTTATTCCTTAGTCTGCGTGAAATTTATATCGATATGTGTGTGGTGTGAGGTGAGGATTAAAATCGCTTCTCAGTCCGTGCCTTCGTGATAAACAAGGAACCCACTCTGGCTAGTTTAAGGCAGGCGAGGAATATGCTGAGGATTTTCGGAAGCTTCTCAAACAACTAAGCGGTTCAGAGACAGCCTCGGGGTACCTCCCAGGAACCCCCAGAGCCGTGGGCTGGTGGGGTGAGGACTATGCCAGCTGCCTCTGCTGACACCTGTCCCAGCAAAACGGGAGCCGGGCCACACTGAGAGCTAGTTCCCTAACTGATTGTCAGGAGTTGTCTTGGGTGGCTGTGTCTGGCTGGGGAAGCAGATTTTCTGGAACTTACTTTGGGAAGGCACACTTTGGGAAATTATCAAAATGTAGGGAGACTGTGCAAAAGATTAGGTGACCCCAAGTGACAGATATCTACTAAAGCAATGGTTCTAGCATCTTTCACCACCGATTAGTGACGCCACCTTTATCATCTATTCAACTTGTATTCTTTAAAATGTGTCCATTAATGGGGGGGGGGCTTTGGTGGTTCAGAGGAAGAATTCTCACCTTCCATATGGGAGACCCAGGTTCGATTCCTGACCAGTGCACCTCATGAGCAGCCACCACCCATCTGTCAGTGGAGGTTTGCGTGTTCCCATGATGCTGAACAGTTTTCAGTGGAGCTTTCAGACTAAGACAGAGTAGGAAGAAAGGCCTGGCAATCTACTTCCAAAAATCAGTCAATGAAAACCCTATGGATCACAACGGCTGGATCTCATTTTGCACGAGGGTCACCCTGAGTCGTGGGCAACTTCAAGGGCAGCTGACAACAGCAACAACATACATTAATAGGATCCGTTTCTGGTTCAAGTCTTCAGTTCTACCCGATCTGTTTTTATATTCTTGCGCTAATACCACAATTATTTTGATTTTTGTCATGTTATGTTTTAATAACTATCAGTAATATCCTGGTGTTTACTGCGCTTCTTTTTCAGTTCCTAATTATTCTTGCCCATTTATTTTTCCAGATAAACTTTGGCATCATTTTATCAATTTATAAAAAAAAATTAAATTGATATTTTGATTTGAATTGCATTAAAGCTTTGTACTAATTTGGCAAGGATTGACCTCTTCATTTTAAAATACCCACTCTTTCCCTCCAAGTATATTATATCTAGTTTCAGCCAAAAAATGTTAATGTTCCTCAGTGAAGGTTTGTCGTTTTTTCATACGGATCAGTCACATCTCTCATTAAAGGGACTCTGAAGTATTATATATTATTGTTAATATAAAGAAGAACAATTTTCCATTCATTTTCCTGGTCTTTTTCTTTTTTTTTTTTGGTGCTGCTAGGCAGGAAAACTATTAAATTTTGCATATATATTTTGTTAGACACTTTAAAAAGTCATTAATTCTAAGAAATTTCAATTAATTTTGTTGGGCTTTCTACGTGTATGTGGATAAATGCAACCAACAGTCAGTTTGGAAAGTCAGAAAGCAAACAACTAGAAGAAAAGACATGAAATGATTCACGTATCATTAATTCAGTAAGGTAGGTGTAAAAATATCCTGGAAGGGGAAGTGGTTCTAATATTGTAATAACGCTTGCATCTCCTGTGTACGGATATTCTATGTAACGTGTAAATCTGGTGATTTATAGCAGCCAGATACGCTCTGTAAAGTCGGCCACATGCCCTGGTTTCCCTGTCAATCCACCCTGCACACGCAGACACACGTGGCGTTTCCCCCAAAAGCAAGTTCTTGAGCTCAACATTCAGATTCTGGGTAGCAACACATTAATTCAAGCAGATGGAAGCCTCTGGAAGTTCTCTGTTGCTCTGCCCCTCTGTCGGCTCCCTGGTGGAGGGAATTCTATAAATGAAAACAGGCCGGGACTTACTCAGTTCAATCTTCCTGCCCCAAGCCACTCTCTTCCTTTCGACAACTAAGCCAGGTGTTTGGAGAGGGTGTCTGTGGGGTTTGTGGAATGTTCCACTTAGGAGGTTTAAAAAAATCAGTAAATAAGCTTAAACAAGTGGAAAGAATTTGGCGAATGCCTCCTTTTAAGACTTCAGAGATTCAGAATGATCCTGTGTCTCCCAGGCAAGCTAAGGACTCAAAAACCGGCATTAGTTAAATAGAGCTTCTATAAATACCCGTGAAATGGTGAATGACTGGGATTTACCATATGCATCATTGAACAATAGCCTCTAATTCCACAGAGTACGAAAGATAGAGACAAACAGATCCTGACTATGGATAGGATGCTTGGCAGATTTTCATAGGGACTTTCAAAATTTTAACAAGTGTTCATTTTTAATTGTGTCCTTAAAGACCACCAATATTATTAGCTGCTGTTGAGTCAACCCCTTACTCATAGTGACCCCATGCAGAACGGAGTGAAAGGCTACCTGGTCCTGTGCCATCCCCGTGATTGGTTGTAGATTGGACCTTTGTGATCCATAAGATTTCCTTCTTTTCTTTTTTTTAAATTTTATTTTGTTATTCATAATATACACAGCAAAACAGATACCAATTCAGCTGTTTCTACAAGTACAGTTCAGTGACACTGATTACTATCTTCAAGCTGCACAACATTCTCACCCTCCTTTTCCAAACTGTTTTTCTCCCATTAACATATACTCACTGTCCCCTAATGTTCTTATCTAATCTTTCAAGTTGCTATTGTCACTATGATCCCATATAGACAGTTCTTAAAAGAGCATAATGCTCAACCTGGCGTTTTTTACTAGTTAAGCTAAACTACTGTTTGGTTTTAAGAAGAAGTCAGGGGATTTTTTGGTTTGAATTTTAAAGGTTATCTCGGGACAGTAGTTTCCGGGGTTCATCCAGCACCCTTGGCTCGAGAAAGTCCGGAGTCATGAAAGTTTGAAATTCTGTTTTACGTTTTCTCCCTTTTGATTAGGATTCTTCTATAGAATCTTTGATCAAGATGTTATATTTACAACAATGACAAAAAAAAAAAAAAAAAAAGAGAGAGAGAGAGAGAAAGTGCTGAGGCTGCTTATGTACAACCAAACACCTCATGAGATTTGGGTCCTTGGTTTGGAGATTTAGGGCCACAGTGTCATGACGTATCCCAGTTTATTGGCCTAATCATATGTTTAGTGCTTCTGTTCTACCTCCTAGTTGGTTGCATAGTGGCAAGGATCTTAGTATCTTGCAAGCAACTATCCAAGTTACAACTGGTCTCTATTCACCTGGAGACACAGAGGAAGAAGGAGAGTCAGGAACAGGTGGAGGAAATGGAATGTGCGGCTAATTGCCTCCAGGAACAACTGTCTCCTTTACTATGAAACCAGAAGAACGGGATGGTACCTGGCTACCATTACTGAACATTTTGATCCACAGGGTTTTCATTGGCTGATTTTTGGAAGTAGATCACCAGGCCTTTCTTTCTAGTCTATCTTAGTCTGGAAGCTCTGCTGAAACATGTTCAGCATCCTAGCAACAGACAGGTGGTGGCTGCACATGAGGTATGCTGACTGGAATCGAACCCGAGTCTGCTGCATTGGAGGTGGGAATTCTGTTACTGAACCAGCCATCGCCTCAAGGTGTCTAACAAGCAGCGCCTTTGCTTGCTTGTTCGTTGGTCATCTAGCTGTCCTAAATAGTATCTGCGCTTTTGTTTAGAATACAAATAAGATCTCAGGACTGCATCCACTTACCTGGCTTGGCCCATTCTGAGATCCACAGAGAAGGTGGGGTTTGGGAGGGTTTCTGCCATAAGACAACTGAAAGAGTCCTTTCCATTTCGCTGGAGTTTTGACCTCTGAGACTCTCTTGTCATGGTTGAGCGTAGTGCTCTTTTACAGAATTATCTACGGGAGATCAAATTGACAACAGCAACTCAGGAGGTTGACTGAGAAGCTTAGAGGCTAGGGAGTTGAAGATAATGGTGGTGGATTAATGTGGGAAAGGATAGGGAGAATGGTAGCACAACTTGAAGAATGTAACTAGTGTCACTGAATTGTACATGTAGAAATTGTTGAAATGGTGTCTCTTTGGCTATGCATACTTCCACCAAAATTTAAAAAAAAATGGCTGGGCACTTTGGATTGGTTCTTAATTAATGTAGGAATTTATTTGTGCTTTTCCTGGTTAGAAGTGGAGCGGCATGACAGGTTTGGGAGGCCTTGTGGTGTGGTGAGGAGGTGAGTTAAGTCCAACATATTAAAAGGCCGAGGCAGGAGCTTTCTTACGACTTGAAGGATTACAGGATATTTGAGGTTGGGAGAGGTTGCATTGAGAGCAGGAAACGCAACAAATCCTTGTCACATCTTTCGGGAGCTCCATAGGGTCTGTAACGTTCTCCAGCTGGGCTTAAATATTAGAATCCTATGCACGTCTTTCATGCTCTTCTTCAAAGTCGGCTGGGTCTGACTGTGGCCCTGCTGCCATGCAATGCTCCACACATTTCTGGCTGGCCTAGCAACTGTGCACAATTTCTAAAAAGTTGAAAAAAAAAAAATCATTGGATGTATATGTGGGTGATATTTTTGTGGTGAAACCTCTTTAGAAAGTCTGTGTCATTCACCATATTTGCTATTTTAAAAAGTTACAGATTGATATGGGACAAGGACATGCTCCCCTTAAAGCTTAGTGTTCATTTTGGAAATATACTAGAGCAACAAATCTGCTAGAGCGACAATCAAGAGGTTAGTTACTCAGCCATCAGTGCATGAGTCCGGTAATCAGCTTCACAATGAAACCCTACTTCTTTGAGAAGGGAAAAGAGCTTATTTCTTTTCTTTTTTTTATTGAGCTTTAGGTGAAAGTTTACAGCTCGAGTTAGTTTCTCATATGAAAATTTATACACATATTGTTATGTGAGAGTAGTTGCAATCCCTATACTGTGACAGCACACTCCCTCTTTCCACCCCGAGTTTCATGTGTCCATTCAACCAGCTCCTGTCCCTTCCTGCCTTCTCATCCTGCCCCTGGACAGGAGCTGCCCATTTGGTCCTGTGTATCTGCTTGAACTAAGAAGCACACTCTTCACGAGTATTATTTTATGTTTTGTAGTCCAGTCTAATCTTTGTCTGAAGAGTAGGCTTCGGGAGTGGTTTTAGTTCTGGGTTAACAGAGCAACCCGGGGTTGTGGCTTCAGGGGTTCCTCCAGTCTTAGTTAGACCAGTTTTTACATGAATTGGAGTTCTACTCCACACTTTCCTCCTCCTCCATCAGGGACTGTCTGTTGTATTTCCTGTCAGGACGGTCATTGGTGGTAGCTGGGCACCATCTAGTTCTGGTCTCAGGCTGATGGAGTCTCTGGTTTATGCGGACCTTTTGTTTAAAAGAGCTTATTTCTGGTTGAAAAAGGACTGTAGGGTTTTGACATCAAGATGTGTTTTGAGTTTTTGGAGCTGTGAACTTAAGGTTTCCTACTTTTATATTTTCTCTTAAAAGATGATGTCTTTTAAAAAAACTATATGATGTCAGATTCAGTATTTCAAATGAATTAATGCAATGGAAAATTCTATTTTTAGTAGAAAAAGTAATTGAGTGGAACAGTTCTTAGATGGCTTTGTCTCTAGAGAAGCTGTTATGTTTGGATCCCAAGGCTACCTCAGGTAACATCATCAAGGTATGGCAGAGTAAAAACCATACTAGCTACGCAAACTCAAACACAGGTGCTGAGGGCAAAGCCAGATGTCAGGTCATAATTTGCCCCCTCGAACTGGTTATGGCTGTGTTGTTGTTGTTGTTAGTTGCCTTTGAGTTGGCTGCGACTCCTGGTGACCTTATGTATAACAGAATGAAACACTGCCCAGTCCTGTGCCATCTTCATGATCATTGGTATGTTTGAGTCCATTGTTGCGGCTATTGTGTCAATCCATCTCATTGAGGGGTGCCCTCATTTTTGCTGACTCTCTACTTTACCAACCATGATGTCCTTTTCTAGAAATTGGTCTTTCCTGATGATGTGTCCAAAGTAAGTGAGCTGAAGTCTTGCCATCCTTGCTTTTAAGGAGCATTCTGGTTGTATTTCTTCTAAGACTGATTTGTTTGTTTGTTTGGCAGGCCATGGTATATTCAGTATACTTTGCCGACACCATAATTCAAAGGCATCAGTTCTTCTGTCTTCCTTTTTCACTGTCCGCCTTTCACACACATATGAGGCAATTGGGTCAGGTATACTTTAGTCATCAAAGTGACATCTTTGTTTTTTAAAGAGAGCTTTTGCAGCTGGTTTGCTCAGTGCAACACATCCTTTGATTCCTTGACTGCTGCTTCCATGGATGTTGATTATTGACCCACGTAGAATGAAACTGTTGACAGTTTCAATTTTTTCTCCACTTAGCACCATGTGGGTGGTGGAGCTAACAGATTTTGAGGTATTAATTTGTGGTAATTTGTTTCTCTTTTCTCTCCCCCTTATACAAATTACTTCAGTTCCTCAGGGACGTCAATGGTAGGGTTGGAAGCAGAAAATGAAGTCTGTAGTTCTTCCTGGCTTTTGTTTTGAAAAACCAAGCCCGTAGGCAGGCTGAAAGTACTCACCAAGGAAGTGAAAAGGAGAAGAAGGTTCACAGGAAGAAGTAGAGTGGACTGGCAGAAGCAACGGTTCATAGATGGGCTTTGCTCCTTAATAACAATATTCTCCTGGGCTGGATGGAGGTCAGAAGGACCCGTGGGTCCTCGAGAGATGGGCATCCTGGGAGCACCCCATAGACAGAGCAAGACCCCAAAAGATGTGTCTAGCTAGACAAGACCATAGACGTTCTTACAGAGACTTGTGTTATTGGACCATGTAAACAGCCTTAGGGAGCCACAGGGACAAGACACAGGCCATCTCTTTGGCAAAATGTGTGGACAAATGACTGTTTAGCGCACATTCTAGCTTCTCTGCTCCCCTGCACCCCCATCTCTGGAACTTGGATAAAACCTAAGGAAAGAGGGGAAATCACAGAACCACCAAGGTAAGGTTTCCTACAAGCTTACTGAAGACTCAAATTAGAAATTCACTTCTAGAAAAGAAAGACGTGGTATTTCTATTAGATTTGATTTTGTGGATTGAAATTGATCTCCACTCCAGTTGGTTAAACTGATCGGTGATTGCCATAGTAAAACTATAGAACATTTTGTGTATACAAGCCCCTTAAGAATGGATCTCCATGTCACTCAGTCCGAGCAGGGAAGGTTTAGGAAGAGCAACAAAGGATAGTACAGTCACCTGAGGCTAGAAACAGTGGGGAACCATTCCTTCCCTCAGCCTGAAAGTCATTGTTTATTGGAACTCAGAGAGACAGAGAGACAGAGAGACAGACAGGACAGAGAGAGACACAGAGAGAGACATAGAGAGAGATAGAGACAGACAGAAGGACAGAGACAGAGAGAGAGAGAGACAGACAGAGAGACACAGAGAGAGAGATACAGAGATACAGAGAGACAGAGAGAGAGACAGAGACAGAGAGAGGGCGTGTCCCAACACAGGTCACCTTTCGGGAGTTTCGGTTTCCCTCAAGTTCCAGGGAAAGGGATATAGTCAGATCTCTGTGATCGGCAGGGAAGGAGCCAGGGGAGTAAATAATTGATGTAATTGGTTTCATTGAATTGGCAAATGTTGCATCATCTATATTTTTTACAACAATTAAAAAAAAAGTCAAATAACAAAAAAAGCTAAATGGAGTTGTTAGCCCCCAATGTTGAAGGTAAGACTCCAGAAACCTCTGTAATAAGGACACGTAACGGTTTAAGAACTCAAGATGTCAAAGAGAAAAGGTATGGGAAACAAAGTCAGAAGGGAACCTAAAAAAGCTCTCAAAAATAAAATTTGCTTTTACTCCAACGAAATAGGTGACTAATTCATGAAATGAAAACAGACATTAATGTTTTACGTATCTTGAAACAAATAATCAGTCTTCCTCCTAGGGCCCCATTCTCCCCTTTCCTTTCCGATTTCCTGCTTGTGTCTTTTTTTTTGGCCAAACCCAACCAGGAGCTAGAGAGCAGGGGTCCAGTGAAGCCATCCAGTATGATGCAGAGCAGAGGCGAGGAAGGGCTTTAGGAAACTAAGAGAATAACAGCGATATTCACCCCCACGCAAACATGCTGGTAGATCAGTTGTCTCTCCTTGTCGATGATTAGATAGTAACCAACATTTTTTTGCGATTGCAAACAGCACAGACCAGGAATAACTGGCTTAAAATGCATTTGCTTTGTTCATTTAGTTGCCGTCCAGTTGATTCTAACTCATGGCGACCCCATGTGTGCAGAGTAGGGTTTTCAAGGCTGTGACCTTTCAGAAGCAGATCGCCAGGCCTGTCTTCCAAGGCACCTCTGGGTGGGTTTGAGCCGCCAACCTTTTGGCTAGTAGGGAGCACTTAACCTTTGGCACCACCCAACAATGCCTAAAGTGAGTTAGAAGTTAAAACAAAACAAACAATAATAACAAACCCAAAAAACCAAAAAACAAATTGAAGAGTAGGGAAAACATCTGAAATTCTGAAAAAACCAGTGACTTCAGATATTCATTTCGAACAAGTCCTTGGTTTAATTATTTTGACCTGTTGACCAATCTGCCTTTTTGTTTTAGGCAAAGTCATCTGGAGCATTTGTGGTAGTATAGACTGGTTGGACATGGAATTACTATGGGGATGGTCTCCTTGAAGGAAGCCTCACAGGATAATCGGTAAACAGGACTGACTCAGGAAAGGCCTTCTAAGCGCCATGATCCAGTAGGGGCTACAATACAGTATAAATGGCACCCTCCGTGTATCCCACGTGAATAGAGAGCCCTGGAGTTTGCAATAAGCTGGCCTGGGTCATTTTGACAGCTTGTGCTTCCCTGTATGTCTTTCGACTTCTCTTATCTATAAAAGGGGATTGTGTATTCCTAAAATTGACCCTAGACATGTGCTTTGGAAAGTAGCATTAGCAACAGATATTATTTATTGAGCACTCACTTTGTGTCTGATATTATAGTAGGTGCTAATGTGTAGAAGAATCAGTCTCCCTCAGATCAAAAGAGATAGAGAGCCGCTATCTATAGTTGACTCCGACTCCTGGTGACCTTATGTACAGTAGAGCAAAGTGTTGTCCAGTCTTGCACCATCCTCATGATTGCCAGCATGTTCGAGCCCATCATTGCATCCGTTGTGCCAATCCATCTTACCGAGAGTCTCCCGCACACTTGCTGGTCCTCTGCTTCACCAAACATGATGTCCTCCTCCAGCTATTAATCCCTCCTGATGATGTGTCCAAAGCAAGCAAGTCTGGCAATGTTCTGTTGTGATCCATAAGGTTTTCACTGGCTTATTTTCAGAAGTGGCTCACCAGGCCTTTCTTCCTAGTCTGTCTTAGTCTGGAAGCTCCACTGAAAACTGTCCACCATGAGTGACCCTGCTGGTATTTTAAATACCGGTGGCCTAGCTTCCAGCATCACAACAACGCACAAGCCAGTCCGGTATGACAAACTGACAGCTGGGTGTGGAAAACCAAAACAGTGGGCCTGATTATTCTCCTCATCTTAATGGTTAAGGAAAGTGAAGCTCCTCGAGGTTAAATAGTTTGCCTCAGTTCACTCAACCTGTAAGTGGAAAACCTGGAATTTGAACCCAGGACTGTTTCTCTCTCCAGAGTCCACACTCTTAACTCCTAGCTTCCCACTCTTCATATGAAGGAGAAAATGGTTCTGCTTTATGCATTCTGATAAATGTTCAGAGAGTGAAGTTACTCATTGTCTGTCCATCAGCAATGTGATTCCTTGTGATAAAACGTTTTTAAACTATAAGTACCATACACGCGTCAACCTGTAATGGGGTTGTTGTCAGGGGCCGACACATTTTTTTTTGTTTTATAGAGACCCCATGTGACAGAGTAGAACTGCTCCAAAGGGTTTTCTTGGCTGCAATCTTTGTCTTCCGTCCTTGGAGGTGCTGGCTGGGTTTGAACTGCCAACTTTTCATTAGCAGCCAAGTGCTTAACCTTTGCGCCACCGGGGCTCCTTGTGATGGTTGTTAGTGCTTTATTACCACCGAGGCGCAGGGTTTCGTCCTGAAGGACCGGTAGGGCAGCGTTTGCCAAAGCTGGTGAGGATGTCCTCGGCTTCAGTGTGGCTAACCTGGAGCTCACTGGGATGCAGAAGAGCTCATCTTCCGCTGCTTGCCTCCTCTCACTGAGGAGATGATGTGCCCGAATTGCCGTTCATAGATTGCTCCATGAAACGTGGCCATGCCTTCTGCTTTTCTGACCTTTCCTGTGTTCGGTTTAGGTTGATCATTTGTCTTTCCTCTACAAGGCTGAGAGGCCACTAACAAGGGAGAAATGATACGGTCAGGTAGTCAAATGAGAGCACAGCGTTAAGGTGGAGACACAGCAGCACACCGCTGTGATTCCCAGAACACGTGAAGAGTTGAGAAGGGGCTCCTTCATCAGTGGAAACCCTGGTGGGGTAGTGGTTAAGAGCTATGGCTGATAACCAAAAGGTTGGCAGTTCAAATCCACCAGGCGCTCCTTGGAAACCTTATGGGGCAATTCTACTCTGTCCTATAGGGTCACTATGAGTCGGAATTGACTTGACGGCAATGGGTTTGGGTTTTTTTTTTCCCCTTCATCATTGAGGTAAGAATTTAACTGACCCCGGAGAGTGCAGCCACCTCCTCCAACGGAGATTCTAGCAGATATGTGAAGTATTTGTCATTTGGTGAGGATCGTACTGTAGAGATGGGGACAAACATATAAGAGAGAAATCGGACAGAGCTGCTAAGCGGCTTTGGAATATCGCAAACACGAACCAAATCAAACCAAACCCTTGAGTCGATTCCGACTCATAGTGACCCTACAGGACAGAGCAGAACTGTCCCCATAGAGTTTCCAAGCAGTGGCCAGGAGATTCGAACTGCCAACCTTTTGGTTAGCAGCCAAGTGCTTAACCACCCTGCCACCAGGGCCTCAATCCTACTGGTATTTAAAATACTTAAATATTTAAAATACCAATGGATAGTGTCCAGCATCACAACAACACACAAGCCACCACAGGACGACACGCTGGCAGCTGGGTGGTGGAAAATCAAAATAGCAGGTCTAATTATTACCCACATTTTACCAGTTACGGAAAGCGAGGCTCAGGCTTCTAGCCCCCTGTCTTAAGTTGGGTTTCCTGGAAGCAGAGCCTCGGATGGGGAGTCTTGTGCGAGTGGTTTACCGGGGAAGTTTTTTCAGGAAAACCCAGTGAGCAAGTGAGGGAAGCAGAGCAGGGCAGGGAAGAGGCACAGACTGGTACCAGCTGAAGTCTAGCTTTGGCCTGATTCCCGGGGACTCCTTGAGGGGAAATGTAGGAAAGAGTTGTCCTAACTTGCGGTAATGGGGCTTCTGATTCCCTATCAGTCAGTCCCCACCACCTGTCTGTCAGTGTGTTATACTGTGGTGGTGTATGTGTTGCTGTGATGCTAGAAGCTGTGTTACCGGTATTTTAAATACCAGCAGGGCCACCCATGGTTTCAGAGGAGCTTCCAAACTAAGACAGACTAGGAGGAAAGGCCTGGAAATCTACTTCCAAAAATTAGCCAATGAAACCCTTATGGATCACAACAAAACATTGTCAGGCTTGCTTGCTTTGTACAAGTCACCAGGAGGGATCAATTGCTGGAGGAGGAAGTATGGTGAGCAGAGGGCCCGTGAGGGTGTGGGAGACCCTTGGTGAGATGGATTGCACGGTAGCTACAATGATGGCCTCAGACATGCCGGCAATCATGAGGGTGATGCAGAACTGGGCAACGTTTCATTGTGCTCTACATAAATCTGGCATGAATCAGAATAAACTGGATGGCACCTATATATCATCCGTTCATCCATCCGTCTATCTGTCTCTCCATCTATCCGTCCATCCGTCTGTCCATCCATCTATATCTATCTATCCATCCATCCATCTGTCTGTCCATCTGTCATTGACTGTGGGCTGTGTCTAGGGTGGGAGCTTAGGGGGAGTTGTAACCTTCTGGACATTTCCTGGCAGGATGGCTTCTGTAGACCAAGGGCAATTATCTAGAGAAGGCACAGCTGTGAGCTGTTGGCGGCCAACACTCACAGCTGCTGGTGCTGGTGTGGGGGTGCACACACCAGATAACGGGGATCCACTGGGTGGGGCATCAGCAGTGCTTCCTCCTAGCTCTAGTGTACTGTGGACAGGTCAAGATGAGCAAAGTAAAGCTGGGGAGCGTTTCTGTGCTTTACATGAAGTAAGGGTAAGGATTGCTTGTGGAATGTTTGTTTCGGTTTGATCTATGTTTGTGGGTGCAGTGCATGCAATGCCATCTTGTTAGATGTATTCCTTATTGGGAACCACACTCAAGGAAGCAGTGCGTGTTCCCTAATAATCTGAATTTTGGATGAGTTTCAGTGTCTGGAAAGTTAACTGCTGAAAGCTAACTGCTCTGTGGTGGGCAGAGCAGAGAGACAGATGCTTTTGCTTTTTATTGTGTATACAGAGAGTATAGAGACTGATTGCTCAACCTTTAGTTAAGGGAGACCCTGTTCTGACTGTTCTTAACCCTAAGGAGATGGTTGGAAATGGGAATTACTGCATCTCTTCATTCTTTGCATGTTTGTTGAGAAATTAAGTGAGATACAATGGATTTCTCCCTCAGTCTCCTCATTCCCCATGCCTTTCCCCATGAGTTTTCTGCAAAATAAGTTCTTCTGCGTGTGCAAACCCCTACCTTTGACATGGGGTTCGTATTAGGGGAGTGCTCCTCTCCCATCCATTTCCCCCTGGTGGAAAGAACTCTATCAGCCCCTTTACCTTGTCGTTGTCTGCTGTCGAGACAATTCCTGGGCCAGCTCCATGATCGTTGGTATGTTTGAGCTCCCTGTTGTAGCTACCCTGTCTGTTCATTTCATTGGAGGGTTTCACTCTTTTTCACTGCCCCTCTACTTTCTCAAACATGATCTCCTTTTCTAGCGATTGGTCCTTCCTGATGATGTGTCCCAAGTGGTAATGTTCGATTTCTTAAGTCAGTTGTTGAGAATTCATTTTTTATGCTTCTCCAAACAGTACATATGCATATCACATTTTCTTTTGCATGAATGATATATTTTAAAATCAACATAACAATGAACCATAGTTGGCAGGATTTGAAATGGTGTGGGGGAAAATGCAACAGGCGACAGATGGTATCTGGGGAGCGGGAGGGAGCAAAGCCCAGCATCCTTTGCTGCTCGGGTCTTGCGTTACAGCTGGCAGCAGCCTGGCTTGGGGTCACCACTGAGCTCTTTCTGCTGGGTCTCGCTCTTTCAGAACCTTTGATGGATATAGCTCTTGACAAGAGGTGGGTTTGATTCTGCAGGAGTATCAGCCTTGGAAAGAACACTAGGAACACCCTACGGCTTGGTGAAGAACCAGAGCTGAAGCCACAAATGGCTAAACCCTCCTTCAGCACTCAGATGCCAAGAATAAAACCAATGTAGGTGCGACATTGATGTCTTTAAGCCCAAACGCATCCTGGGCTGCTGGGCGGGCAAAGGCAGTAATCCCCCTGAAAGTATAGTTCTGAATTGTGTCACAAGTAATTTTTCACTACTAATATTGCAATGCCAGTTTCCTAATAATTGAATTGTGGATAAATTTCAGTGTCTTGAAAGTTTCCCCCATAATATGTCCATTGCACACTGATACTCTGAAATGCCTTCTTTTTTTTTATATATATATTTTATTGTACTTAAGGTGAAGGCTTACAGAACAAATAGTTTCTCATGGAACAGTAGTACACATGTTGTTTTATGACATTGGTTAACAACCCCACAACATATTAACCCT
>NW_004443961.1:962131-987092 GCF_000243295.1 Trichechus manatus latirostris
GGGAAGCAGCTCCACACTCGAATGGAGCTCCACAGCCCCTCAGGAAGAAGCAAAGATGGCACACGGAGCCAGGCACTTGAGTGAAAGGAGGGGGAGGTGGTGAGAGGCAAATGAGAAATCAAAAGAAGGAGAAAAAAAAAAGTAACACTAGCAGCCCACAAATGGCACCCCAGAGAGCCGCCCGCCTGGGTGTGTGGAATCCAAGCAGCCGGCACCTCCCGATCAAGAGACCGTGGCTGCGGGAAGCAGAGGAACAAACAAACAAAAGCCCCGGGATCCCACCAGCGCAGCAGCCCAGACCAGGAAGCAGCTGCACACTTGAATGGAGCCCCGCAGCCCCTCAGGAAGAAGCAAAGATGGCGCTCGCCAGGCACTCAAGCAAAAGGAGGGGGAGGCGGCGAGAGGCAACGAGAAATCAAAAGAAGCAAAAAAAAAAAAAGCAACACTAGCAGCCAACAAATGGCACCCAGAGAGCTGCCTGCTTGGGTGTGTGGAATCCAAGCAGCTGGCGCCTCCCAATCAAGAGACTGTGGCCACAGGTAGCGGAGGAGGCCGAGTTGGGGCGAAGAGGGGTGGGGAGTGGGAAAGCGCACACCGCAAATTACTGGCTGTTTTGTCTCCCGCTGGACGCTCCGTGAGGCTGCTTTCTCGTACCCCATTTGCTGGTCTCCGATAGCAGTCCAAGATGGTGGATCAGCGCTGCGTTAGCTGGTAGGGGACCTCTGCATGAATCTCTCCTCACTCTCTGTTCTCTGTCAGTTTTCTCACTCCATTGGTGCTTGGCTGAGTTCTTTATCACTTCATTTGATGTTTTAGGGTTTCAGGATTGTTGTATTCTCTGTATGGCTTAGTTTTTCGGATCTTTGCTGTGGAGGGACGGCGTGGTGCTTCTGCCTAGAGCGCCATTTTGCCAGAACTCTCTGAAATGCCTTCTTGAGGAGGAAAAGGTGGCAAGTCAGTTAGACGTGCTGTGATGAGTTATGATTAAAAAATAATTTAGTATTTGACTTCTCTGTCAAATATTCTTTGGGGGTGGGTGGGTTCCATCAAATCTGACTTTGCCCGTGGGCACAATGCCATTGGCCTTCTGTGTCACTGCTAAGTGTATAGAAGTGCTGGGCTGTAGGACTGAAGAGGAATTCCGCCAGGTTACCTGGAAAAATACCCAAGCCGTTGAATAATCCCCAAGAGCTGATGCCGACAAGTGGGACTAAACCTCACTAAACAGCTGAAAACATCCTGAATGCCTTTGGAAAAGATTCTGGCCATTGTGCAGTTGTATAAGTCACGCCATGTACTAAACTCGGAAAGCCAACCTGTAGGATGGCCAGCCAGGCTTTTTCTTCACTGCTTGTTTTCCAGCTTCTCTCAACTGTGTCTTGAAAACCATGGTACTAAACAGAGAACCCACCACCCGTCTGTCAGTTTGTCATGTGGTGGTGGCTTGAATGTTGCTGTGATGCTAGAAGCTATGCCTCTGGTATTTCAAATACCAGCAGGGTCATCCATGATGGACAGGTTTCAGTGGAGTTTCCAGACTAAGACAGACTAGGAAGAAAGGCCTGGTGGTCTACGAAAACTCTGTGGAGCATAACAGAATATTGTCCAATATAATGCTGGAAGATGAGTCCTCTAGAATGGAAGGTACTCAGAACACACAATGGTTACAGTAATGGACTTGAGCATACCGATGATGGCGTGGTGAAGATGGTGCAGGACCGGGCAACATTTCATTCTGTTGTACGTGGATGGGGTCTCCAGGAGTCAGAGACAACTCTGCGGCAAATAACAACGACAAACAGAGAACAGCGTAGCAATGGTAGCTTAAAGTCAGTGCTCCTGAGTCCTTCCAGTTCTTCCCAATGAACACGAGGTATGGGGACCAGCTGGTGCCTGGAGGTCAGGCAGTCATCTCAAAGCATGACAAACAGAGTTCCACTTCCTGAGAGTTTCCAGTAACTGACAAGTCCTGTGGGACGCTGTGTGGTTGGGGAGGTTCAGAAGTCACGTGTGGATAGTTGGCACATGGCACATATTTGCCATGGAAGAGAGCAGACCCAAGGCATTCTTTTCATTACTTGGATTGTAGGCCAATGAAGAAGTAGAAAGTTCATCTATTTCCTGTTCTGGGACCCGGGCCAGGCTTGTGGGAGACTGATTACAGAAAACTGATTATGAAATACTCAGGAACTGGAAAGTGGCATCATGCCTATTCTAATGTCCTCACCCAAGGAGTTTGGGTTACTTAATGCCACTCAGGAACTAGTGTGTAAAATGCGAAGGTCCATCTGTCTCTCTTTCCTATACAGTAGTCCCCCTTTATCCACAGGGGATATGTTCCAAGACCCCCAGTGAATGCCTGAAACCACGGATAGTACCCTATATATACTAGGTTTTTTCCTATACATACATACCTACGATAAAGTTGAATTTATAAATGAGACATAGTAAGAGATTAACAACAACAACTAGTAATAAAATAGCAGCTCTTTATGGCTTCTTTGGCATATCCCAATTGCCAGCATCACCACTCTTGGGCTCTGGAGCCATTGTAAAATGAGAGTTACTTGAACACAAGCACTGTGCACTGTGTTTGACCACGGGTACCTGCAACTGTAGGCAAGGGGAGACAACTGTATTCCTATGTCCAAACGCTTGCCATACTATATCCCAATTGCTGAGAAGAGTGAACAGTGGTTAATGACTTGTGGCTTTTGAACTCAAAGTCAAAGAAACAGAAATCTAGATCTAAGCTTCTTACATTGTAGTTCACATTTTTTTGGCTTGAAACATATTATTGATAATATTATCATGCTGCTCTATATTTTTTATTTCTAAACAGTTTTTTAAAAAAAATTATGCAATTTTGATTATTGGATGAGAAAAATTCTTCTGTAAAATCATTATAGTAGCCAACTCAACAGTTTTCTTAATATTGTTATGCTCTCAATCGATATATACATACAATCAAATGTACACTGTTCAGATAACATAATTTTCTATGTTGCTACACAGTCTTCATAGCCCTTATTCAAAATAAATTATTAAAAATACATATCCTTTAAAGAAAATATTGACAATAGAGACAATAGATACATTTAAAAATTTGTTCATTTTCCAGATATATCTGCATATTTTGTTCCAGTCTGTGTCCTCATCCATACTCTAAAAATATTACACAATTTAGTATCCTTTTTTTGGCACATAACTTAAGAATTTTTCTATGTTATTACATAATCACTGTACACATAATTTTAATGGTTGCATTGTATTCTATTGAGTAGATTTACTGACAATGTATTTAAGCATTTCCCTATTGTTGACATTTGGATTATTTCCTGGAATTTGCTGTTATAAAAATATTATTATAAACACCTTCCTGCATGTAGCTGTTTCTTTAATTGGATTGTTTCCCTAGAACATTACTGAGCAAACTTTAATCAGTTTTCTGGCTCTCGATGATTCTTGCCAAATGGCTTTCCAAAAGCATTGCCCCAATTTACATGACCCAGACATTGTACAATAAGAGCCAGCTTCACACAATTCTCAGCATAATTACTATTAACTTAATAAGCAGTGTTTTAATTTTTATTAAATTAATGACAAAATTGATTTTTAAAAATGGGTTTCTTGCTGTTTTTTCCATATTTTGGATTGTCTGTCCATCTATTTCATATTTAACTCTTCCTATTATTTTCCTATTTAACTTTTAGAATAGGGTTTTTTTGATCACGTTACATGAGATTTTGGTATAAGGTTTTCTGTAAAGAGTTTTTTTTTCTTTCTCAGATTACTTGCCTTTATTTTGTTTTTGACATATCAAAACTGTCATTTTTAGTAGTGAATCCATCTGTCTTTTCTTTGTGACTTCTGTCACTTCAAAAGTCATCCCTCTTCAGAGGATTGGGAGATATTCAATCCTATATTCTTCTAGATTTCTCATGGCTTAAATAAAAGTAATTTATTGAGTAGTATGAAATCTTTGTGGAAAAGTTACCAATACCCACCCATTGCCATCTAATCGATTCTGACTCATGGCGCCCCTATAGGACAGAGTAGAACTGCCCCACAGGGTTTCCAAGGCTGTAATTTTTATGGAAAAAGGTTGCTACATCTTTCTCCTGTGGAGTGGCTGGTGGGTTCGAACCACCGACCTTTTGGTTAGCAGCTGAGTGCTTAACCACTGCACCACCAGGACTTCTGAGACTTACTAATACAGATATGCAAAAAGAAAAAAATCAATAAAATAATTAAAAACGCTGCTTCCAGAGAAACCACAGTCAATGGTTTTGGTATGTGTTCTCTGAGACTGTTTCCCATTTGTGGTCAGGTAACATTTTTTTTTTTTAATTTTATTTATTTTGTTGTTGTTGAGAATATACACAGCAAACATACACCGATTCAATTCAAACGTTTCTCCATGTACAATTTAGTGACACTGATTACACTCTCCGAGTTGTGCAACATTTCTCACCCTCTTTTTCTGAATTGTTCCCCTTCCATTAACATAAACTCACAGCCTCTTAAGGTTCCTATCTAATCTTGGGTTGCTGTTGTCAATTTGATCCCATATAGATAGTTCTTAAAAAAGCATAATGCTCAAGGCAGACATTTTTTTAAAAGTTAAGCTCAACTATTGTTTGGTTTTAAGAAGACTTCAGGAGATATTTTTGGTTTGAGGTTTAAAGATTATCTCAGGGCAATAATGTCAGGACTTCATCGAACTCCATGGCTCCAGAAAAGACTGGAGTCCATGAAAATTTGAAATTCTGTTCTGCATTTTCCTCCTTTTGATCTGGATTCTTCTATAGAATCTTTGACCAAAATGCTCAGGAAGTGTCCTGAAAGAGAATGGGAATGTCCCTTTCTCCTTTTTGCTGGCTAGAATATAGATTTGATGGTTAGACATGTAGTGGACACCCTTGATGTCCTGTCCAGATCCCGCCACTGGGCTGGAACACCCATCTCATAGCTGCCGAGAGTGTTGGCTGCTGATGGGTCATGGCCATCCCCTTATCCAGAGTTGTCCTTGGTCAATCTTTCGTTTTGGAAGGAGCATAGCAATCTCAAGGTCCTTAGTTTGGACTCTGAGGTGGGGAAGCCAGGTATTGAGGAGAGTAAAACAGAAAAGTAGAAGAAGGAAGCTGTTTTTCTGATGATGGTGAATGTCTTGTCTTTGGGCAATGGGAACACATTTTGTCTGTCTTCCCTCCCCTCCCTCCCCCAGTGCCATCTCCACGTATGCTATCTGGTGAGCTGGGGACTCATAAGCAAATATTTTCCATAGGAATTCTCTTATCAGTTACTTATAGGTATAGTCTTTTTCTAGGGTTTAATGTTCAAGTTTAAAGCTGGTTCTTGGAGCTGGTGACATTAAGCAAACATTGACTTTAACGTTGACCAAACAACTTGTTTGGTTAAACTAATTGACACATAGGAAGAAATTAGAAGTGTGCCTGGCGCCTGGAACCTGCTCAATGAAGGATAGCAATTATTATTTGTCAATGCCTTACCTCCTTCTCTGTTTCCCAAAGCCTCTTCACCCTCAGCATCTGGCTCAAGTCTCTTCTTCCAGGATACCTTTCGGAATATTCCAGCCCAATCACACTTTGGTATCTACCACACATAGCACCATTTATTTGCCTTCTGATTGTTTCCTGGTATCAACATTATCTCCTATGCTATAGGCAAGCACCTGAAGGTAGCGTCATGCCTTTCTTTCTAACCCCATTGCCCGGAGCAGGTCATACGGCATTGCAGTGCAGTGCATGGTACTGGTGGAGACTGCTGGGGTTCAAAACCAGCTTCTTCTACTAATTCTTTGAATGAGCCGGGAAAAGTTATTTAATATCTCAAAGCCATTAACATATTTGTGTATATAGCTTTTTCTTTCTTTTAGGTTATTTTCTTCCCAGCAATGGGATGACTGGGTCAACATAAACAGCTCACAGCTGTGTGACTTAGGCACGCTTAGATTTACGTCTCTATGCCTCAGTTTGCCCACGTGTAAAATGGGGATCATAGCCCTCTCTCACTGTGTGGCTCTGACAATTAGCAGATAGAACACATAGTCTTTGGCAAACAGCAAACAATAAGCGTGAATGCTAACTCACTGTTTCGTGATTGATTGAAATACTTGTGCTAACATTTCCTTTTTCTTAGAGGCTTTATGGATCACCAGATGGGGGAGGATGTTTGACAAGGGAAAGCAAATGAAATGATTCACTTAAGTGAGGCCTGTGTATTATCTGAGGTTTGCAATTTTGCATGCCTTCCTGACTGTTGATGTCCACGAACCTTGAAGACATCATGTTGAGTGAAATGAGAGAAACCCAAAAGAACAAACGCTGTATGATCGCACTTACCTGAAATAGACAAAAGAATAGAGATGACAACTTATAGTGGTTACCAGGGGTGAGAGTGAGGATAAAAAGGGGGTCCTTGCTTAGGGGGCACTGAGCTTCTGCTAATGGTGGGGGAATAATTAGGGAACAGATAAGGGTGATGGTGGCATAGCATGACGAACGTAATCAGTGTCACTGAATTGTACAGGTAAAAATTCTTGCATTGACAAATGTCTTGTTATACAGTATATGCTTCTACCACAATTAAAAAAAGGGGGGAAAATACAATTTGGTATAGTGGTGGCTTTTCACAAAACGCACTTAAAATGTGAGCTATAAAACTCCTTCTGGTGATCTGGGCCGAAGTGAAAGGAAAGGACTGAAAAACTATTAGAAATAAAATCCTAACTCTTTCTCTGCTGCATAATAAGACCAGCTTTCTTCTTGCCTGTATAAACAATTTACTTTTAGAGCAGAACCTGCGGAATGCAGACCTGGGATGGAAAGGCAAGATTCAATTTGTGGGGTCAGGCTTGGTGAGAAAAGTGTTCCCAGAAATAATATTTGAAGAAGGATTACATTTTGAACCCTGGTCAGTTTCTTACCTCCTGGCAAAATAAATTATGGTGCATGGCAGGTTTCGAGCCCTCTAAATGCCTCGGTTGATATCCGATGAGGTTCTACTCAGGGCTTTTTTGCACACATTTTAAATGGCTGCCAAGACATTACCATCTCACGACATCTCTGTTAAGCCTGAAAGCTCATGGCTGGATTGATGCATAGCCTGCAGAAGGTGGTGGATTTGGACAGCCTGGTGGGTCTCCGGCCTCCATGGAGCCTGAGATCAGTGGGCAAAGGAGAAAGACATTCTCTTGTGGAGAGGCACTTAGAAATGACTTTGATTTTGCTTACGAGGATAAGAAAAAACTCTATATTCCTGTTCTAAAAAGGCTAAGGGAATATGGCTGAGGAACATATATGTGTATATATATGCATGTACATGCATGCATATGTATGCATGTGCATATACAAGTATGTATATATGTATAAACGTGTATACATGCATGTGTGCATATTTGTATATATGTATGTGTATATACTAGTATGTATTATAGTATAATGTATATAATATATATAATTTATACTATAATAAACCAAAAAACCCAAACCCAATGCCGTCGAGTTTCTTCCGACTCATAGTGACCCTATAGGACAGAGTAGAACTGCCCACAGGTTTCCAAGGCTGTAATCTTTATGGAAGCAGACTGCCACATCTTTCTACCATGGAGCGGCTGGTGGGTTCAAACCACTGATCTGTTGGTTAGCAGCTGAATGCTTTAACTACACACCACCAGGGCTCCTTATAATATAATATAATGCAGTATATATACTACAGTATAAAAAAAAAATACAAACCTGTTGCCTTGAGTTGATTCTGACTCATAGCAACCCTGTACTATATATAGTATATATAATACATAACAGTATTATAGTATATAGTAAATATCATATGTGGTATAGTATAATATATAATAGCATATAGCATAATATATAGTATAATATAATATATTGTTATTGTTAGGTGCCGTCGAGTTTGTTCCGACTCATAGCGACCCCGTGTACTACAGAACAAAACACTGCCCGGTCCTGCGCCATCCCCACAAACGTTGCTATGCTTGAGCCCATTGTTGCAGCCACTGTGACAATTCATGTCGTTGAGGGTCTTCCTTTTTTTTGCTGACCCTCTACTTTACCAAGCATGATGTCCTTCTCCAGGGACTGATCCCTCCTGATAACATGTCCAAAGTATGTGAGACGTAGTCTTTCCATCCTTGCTTCTAAGGAGCATTCTGGTTGTACTTCTTCCAAGACAGATTTGTTCATTCTTCTGGCAGTCCATGGTATATTCAATATTCTTTGCCAACACCACAATTCAAAGGCGTCAATTCTTCTTCCATCTTCCTTATTCATTGCCCAGCTTTCGCATGCATATGAGGCAATTGAAAACACCACGGCTTGGGTCAGGTGCACCTGACCTTGGGTCAGGTGACATCTTTGCTTTTCAACACTTTAAAGAGATCTCTTGCAGCCGATTTGCCCAGTTCAATGCATCTTTTGATCTTTTGACTGCTGCTTCCGTGGGTGTTGATTGTGGATCCAAGTAAAATGAAATCCTTGACCACCTCAATCTTTTCTCCGTTTATCATGACGTTGCTTATCGATCCAGTTGTGAGGATTTTTGTCTTCTTTATGTTGAGATGTAATCCGTACTGAAGACTGTGGTCTTTGATCTTCATCAATCAGTGCTTCAAGTCCTCTTCACTTGCAGCAAGCAAGGGTGGTGTCATCTGCATAATGCAGGTTGTTAATGAGTCTTCCTCCAATCCTGATGCCTCGTTCTTCTTCACAGAGTCCAGGTTCTTGGATAATCTGCTCAGCATACAGACTGAATAAGTATGGTGCGAGGATACAATCCTGATGCACACCTTTCCTAACTTAAAACCATGCAGTATCCCCTTGTTCTGTTCGAACGACTGCCTCTTGATCCAAGTACAGATTCCTCATGAGTACAGTTAAGTGTTCTGGAATTCCCGTTCTCTGCAATGTTATCCATATTATAGCATAATATAATATAAACACACACATATTGAGAATATATATATTCTCAATACACTCATACATAAATCCACAAACACAGACACACACATTCACTCATAGGTATTTTTTCTCCTCTGCATTTTTGACCCCATTAAAATAATATTAATAAAAGACCAGGTTTAGATTAAAACATTATTTGGTAGCATTTGTTGCTAATCGATGAACTCTGAATCTGCAGCTAACACAGAAGATTATAAGCCTGATTCATTCCCATGCTCCATTTAACCATCTGTAAGTACTTACTGTCGAGAGCTCACTGCTAAGCGCTGATGTCTTCTGAGGTCAGCACTCTGTACAAGAAGATTAAGAAAAGTCAGTGTAGTCGAAATAGGATGGAAAGAGCAGATTGCATTGGAAAACAAGACCTACAAAACGGAAATCATTCGAGGAACAGGTAGCTTATCAAACAGAGCAATAAAAAAATGCCGCACAGTTTACTCAACAACAGCAAAAAGTTGCCAAAATGATATGACTTCACCCATCAGATTTTGTCTTCACAGAGAAAGCAGATTTATGGTTAGTAATTTGTGCTCTTCGGAATTTAGGGGCAAGAGGCAGATGAAAATAGAGCACATTCAGCAAAGCCTCTTGCAACAGGCTTTTGGACAGAAACCCAAGTTTTTTGAAAACTCATGGAAAAGCTATTCAGAGCCCTGACTCCCGAACTCTTATTATGATTGTGGAGAAAATAACTTTTTAAAACCTGATACGTTCACTTATGCACAAAGGTATATTTTTACAGTATTGCAAAAAAAGGCAAATTAGGAATATTCTTATATTCCAAACGACCTGGCATCATTTGACTTTGCCATAAATTGCATGTATCCCTAGTGTGATTGAAACCCTACCAGGGTTTGATGTTATAACTACAGCTAATATATTCGAAAAAATAAAAATCTTTTTGTCAGTATGGTTTCTGCTTTAACCTATGAAAAACACACTTATTTTCCAAGATGGAAGGCCTTTTTTTTTTTTTTTAAAAAAACAAAAACCTTAAAAAACTAAGCAGGAAATAACACACACATACACTCATGGAGACATTTTAGCTAAAAACGAATAGTTGAATGCAAGTGAGAAAAGGGATTTATTTTAAATTAAAGAGTTTTGACAGGCCCCCTAAAGAACAAAGGGCTGTATTCTATATTACCTGTTTTCCTCTGGGTTCCAGAGTCTCGTAGACTTTGATGGGAGGGCTACACACAGGGAGGAGACCTGAGGCTGAAGAAATGTGGATCAAAGCAATCAGCTTAAAGCATCTCACTCTAGCTTCGATAGGCCAGCTGTTCTGGAAGTTCTATGGCCTTCCATGGGCATGTCTGCCCTTTCTGAAATGGCAGTTGTGAGGCAGTTAAAACTCCCCACCAGAAAGACCAGGCTTAGTTGAAGACATTTGTTAAGTTTCTTCTTTTACCACGGTCCAGTGGGATCTGAATGGGTTGAGTGGTGACAACAGATGTTCAGCTGATGGTAAGGTGGGAGGAAACAGTGAGGATTGTTTCTTGGCTGAGTAGCATAAAGAAGGTGCTTCTTGCTTAGGACAACGTTTGGCCTTGGTGCCTCTCTGTTCACAACAGGAGGCACAGGACAAAGTCTCACATCTTTGCTTCTAAGGAGCACTCTGGCTATACTTCCTCCAACACTGTCCTGGCAGTCCATAATGTAGTCAATATTCTTTGCTAACACCATATTTCAAAAGTGTCAATTCCTTCTGTCTTCCTTTTTTATTTTCCAGCTTTCAGATGCATATGAGATGATAGAAGAGACCATGGCTTGGGTCAGGGGCACCTTAGTCATCAAAGTGACATCTTCCCTTTTTGAGATTTTAAAGAGATCTTTTGCTGTAGCTTTGCCCAAACACAATACATTTGTTTGATTTCTTGACTGCTGCATCCATGGGTGTTGATTGTGGATCAAAGTAGAATGAAATTCTTGATAACTTCATTTCTTCACTGTTTGTCATGATGTTGCTTATGGACCCAGGGGTAAGGAATTCTTTCTGCACATTGAGGTATAATCCATACTGAAGGCTATATAGACTTCCAGCTCCATCAGTAAGTGCTTCAAGTCGTCTTCATTTTCGACAAGGAAGGTTGTATCATCTGAATAATGCAGTTTGTTAAAGAGTCTTCCTCCAATCTTGATACCACATTCTTCTGCATGTAGTCCAGCTTCTCGGATTACGTGCTCAGCATACAGATTGAGTAAGTATGGTGAAAGGATACAACCCTGATGCACACCTTTTCCAAATTTAAACCATGCAGTATCCCCTTGTTCTGCCTCTTGATCTATGTTGTTTAATCACAAGGAACAACAAAAACCATTGAAATGTAAACATAAGCTCAGTTGGAACATGTCTTTCCTTATTCTCTGCTTCCCTCTCCTCTCAACACACCAAATTTAATAAATTATATAAGCGGAAGGATTTGTTGTACAAGGCTCATTAACAAATGATTATATGTATCCTCCAGACAGAATGAAGATGGTTTGTGTAGAATGAAGGTCAACACCTAGACTAGAGCTTGCATGAAACCTCTGTCTAGCTGGCTACGCGCCTTCAGAAAATGATGGTGTGCATGTATTTTCCTAGCAAGGCGGTGATAGCAAAAAGACTTTGGGAGAGTTAGTCATTGCTCTACTTCTCATGGTATTCTTAACTCCCAAAGTTTCTTGAGAATGGATTGGAGCAGAGCAGAATAAGTCCACTGCTTGCAATTGCATGTTGACAATTGCATGACCCCATTATAGTATTGTGGAACTTGGGCTGAACTTGTTAAACAACCTTGACTTCTATTAAGTTCTGTTACTTCATATCCGTGAAAGCTTGGGTAGAACATGTCATTTCTTTGGGACACAGTTTCCTCATCTGCATATTGGGAATGATAATTAGTATCTGTCTTTCCTACTATACAGAGAGGTTGTGAGACTCAAGTGAGAAAAAAGAATTTGGGGCAGCATGCTATATGATGGCAAGGTGTTGTTCTCATTGTTGTTGTTATTAATTGCGGTCTAATTGGCTCCAACTCATGGTGACCGCGTGTACAACAGATGAAATGTTGCCTCATCTGTGCCATCTTTCTAATCATTGGTATGCTTGAGCCCATTGTTGTGGCCACTGCGTATTTTGAGTGCCTTCCAACCTGGGGGGCTCATCTTCCAGCACTGAATTGGACAATATTCTGTTGTGATCCATAGGGTTTCCATTGGCTGATTTTTGGAAGTAGATCGCCAGGCCTTTCTTCCTAGTCTGTCTTAGTCTGGAAGCGCTACTGAAACCTGCCCACCATGAGTAATCCTGCTGGTATTAGAAATATGATGACATAACTTCCAGCATCTAGCAACACACAAGCCACGAAGTGAGACAACTGACATACGGTATGTTTATTTCGTGCCTACGTCTGTTTAGCATCGTCATGTGAATATCACATATAAACAACCTACATGTGCATAAAGCACGTGACCATAATGAATCAACGATTTTGAATTCTTAGCTCTGCCTGCATAGACTTTTAGGCATTGTTTGGGATCTCGCAGCATGAAGTGGCCTGCACAAATGAAAGTTATCTTATTTTTTATCACTGGGAAAGTTTCCAGGACATTATCAACACGTGCTAAAGTTTCCTGCCTAGAATGTAATAGTGAAACCTCTGCTACCTTACAGTTGGGCTCACAACTTCCATATGACTTGCCTCTCCCTTACAAAAAAGCCACAAGACTTGTCAGCCAAATTCCAAAGTGACACTCAGCAGTGCATATTTGGATTCGGGTTTGGGTATGTTTGCAGTCTGTCACAAAGAGCTACAAAAAAACCGGACCCATGTATCCCCCTGCCCCCTTTCTTTTTCTTTCTCTTGAGCTCCTGACATGTTGGTCTCCAAACCACTAACACACAGGTTCACATGCACACCTTCTGCGGGATTCTTAAGATATTGCTTCCCACATGTAGCTCATAGATCAATTTAACTATCCAGCCCTGTTCTGGGTTATCATCCCTCCTGAAACCATGTGGAATACTCATCTTCTCTAATCCTGGTCTATAGTATTTCTAAAGTACTTTACAAGCCTCTAATGCTTTGCAGCAGCTGAGCTGGTAGCACACATGATATCTTAAATGTAACAATCAAAGGAGCGCACAGGATCTTGGTATTTCCGCTGGTTTGCAGATGTGCCGTATACAGGTCCCAAATCTGTAATGTCAATTTTAGACAAAAGCAGTTTAAAACTAAATGAAGTCTCACTGCCTGGTGTCAACAGCTGAGCTAGGGCAAGGGACCGCTCTGCAATAGGGAGACTCTGTGGATTGTATATCAGTTATCTGACCCCTACAGTATTATTATTATTATTATTATTATTATTTTGGTGTGCGTTCGTGAGCAAGCTTGCTCAATCAAGATTTATGTCACGGAGAGCATTGTTTTATTAACCGACACCATGTGGAACCGGCCAGGTGCTAAGCTTTGATCCTCCTGCCCTCTAGCGCATTAAGTTTTCTAGTGTTCGTTGACAATAATGTCTGTGATTTAAAGCACCTTTTCTCTTATTGCAGAGGGGAAACCACAAGGGTTCGGATAACCGTTACTGAACCAGGGGCCTGCTCTTTCTTTCCTTGTTTGGTCTCAGTTGGGTCTAAAATTCACTCGGATTCTGTTGAGGAGAATTTGATCGCCACTCCAAGGAGTAAAAGAATACCTTTCTGAAACATTTTATGGCACATTGGATTACTGCTGGAAATGCCAGACTTGGCTGACTGGGGAAGCCTGGACTTCGCTGAAGTGGTGTGGATGGATGGAAAGTCAAATGCAAGTGTCCATTTCTCTCCACTAAGAGCAAAAGAGAAGAGATACAGATATTCCAAAATCCAACTTTACCACAACCCTAATAGCATTAAGAATAAAATGATAAAAACTTTTCTGTTAATAAAGAACCTAATTTGTCATATTTCAGGAGATACAGTATTACATTGGAGGAAAATGTAAAGAAATATCAAGCAGGTAAAAAAAAACTCGTTGCTGTTGAGTTGATTCCGACTCATGACGACTCTGTGTGTTATGGAGTAGAACTGCTCAACAGGGTTTTCTTGGCTGTAATCTTAATGGAAGCAGATCTCCAGGTCTTTCTTCCGTGGCGCCACTGGGTGGGTTGGAACTGCCAACCTTTAGGTTAGTAATTGAGTCCAAACCACTTACGCCACATAGGGACCTATCAAGCAGGAGGGAGGAAATATACTGGCTAAGCATACACGAATCCTGGTGGTGCAGTGGTTAAGCGCTCGGCTGCAAACCCAAAGGTTAGTGGTTTTGAACCCACCAACCACTCTGTGGGAGAAAGATGCGGCACTCTGCTCCTGTAAAGATGACAGCCTTGGAAACCCTATGGGGCTGTTCTACTCTGTCCTATAGGGTTGCTATGAGTCAGAATTGACTCGATGGCAATGGGTTTAAGCATTCAGATCCTGGTGTCGGACTACCTGGTTCAAATCCCATTTCTACTTACTAGTGCCAGGTTCCCCATCTGTAAAATGGGGATAATATTAGTATCCACCTCCCAGGTTCTTGAGAAGATTAAATGACCATGTAGAACAGAGCCTGTACATCTTAAATGCCATATATGTGTTGGCTAATAACTTGCCTAAGTTCTTTGGCTACAAAACTTGGAATTTGCAGCACAGATTGATTATTTTTCTTCTTATCTGTACCTCTGTTATTGAATAGTGTGCATCTTTGAATTCTGTGGGCTAGCAGAGATCAAGATTGGGTTCGTATGAGGTATGTAAACAGCAACTCTTTTAATGGGGAAGAGAACTGGTTCCAACTACATAGATTTGTCCAAGAATACTGTTATTAGAGGAAGAAATTAGGGAAGAGGCACGGTGATATGTTCTGGGGTCACGGAATTCCTACAGCTCTCAAGGCCTTTCCTACCTTCTCCCTTGCTAGTAAGGGGGATTCCGTCTTCTTCAAACCTTTCAATCCATATTGCTGTTGTTGTCAAGTTGGCTTTGACTGATGGCCACTCCACGTACAACAGAAGGAAATATTTCCTGGTCCTGTGCCGTCTTCACGATTGAGTTCATTGCTGCGACCACTGTACTTTTTGAGTGCCTTCCAATCTAGCGGGCTCATCTTCCAGCACACTCCAGCGGACAATATTCTATGTCATGATCCACAGAGTTTTCATTGGCTAATTTTTGAAAGGAGATCACCAGGTCTTTTCCCTAGTCTATCTTAGTCTGGAAACAGCATTGAAACCTGTCCACCATGGGTGACCCTACTGGTATTTGAAATACTGGTGGCACAGCTTCCAGCATCACAGCAGCATGTAAGCCACCATAGTACAGCAAACTGATGGGTGGTGGGCTCGGTCCATAGAAAAATACAAAAAGTTGCTCCTGCCTCTGTCTCCATAGATCAGTTTTGCCTCTTCTTGTACTTCATATAAATGGAATCACTCACTAAACACTCTTCTGTGCTTGGCATCCTTCATCAACAACAAATCTAAGATTCATACTTGATTTTGCAGGTATCCATGGTTAATTTTTTTCATTGTATTCATTGGATGAATGTTTCACGATGTATGTACTCATTCTACTGTTGACAAGTTGTTTTCAGTTTTTAGATACTTTATATAAAGCTTGAATGTTATTTTTTAAAAGACATTTTATAGTATCCTCCATCAACAGTTTTGTAGTGATGTACAGGTTGTCCCCAATTTACGATGGGGTTCCGATCCAATGACTGCGTCGTAAGTCGGTTCTGATGTAAGTTTTTTTGTTAAGTTTGTTTTAGTTTTCATTATTATCACCTTTTATTATCAGTATCTTTATAAATCTTATCTTCATTTGTCTTCAGGGGCTGGAAACATTACATATAAACTAACAGATACATTTTAACATTGTATGTAGTACACATTACTAACAAGATGTATATATACATATATTAAAAAAAACCCAAATAGATGCTCATAATGTTTGTCATAACTCGAATACATCACAAGTTGGTGACTACCTGTACACTCAAAATTTTCTTTTTGCTCACCTTCAAGTTGAATTGAATAACAGGAAGCTTTTATATCTTCTCAGCATTTTTTTTTTTCTTTACCATCCAAATCAGATTGTCTTTTGAAGAAGGATTTGAAAGTCATTCCTTTGGACAGTGCCAACCACCTTTATTAATAGTGATAATTAGCTGAACAGTAACTAATGGTGATCACATGAGACCCCTCATGCTATTTGGCAAAACCATTGAGTGATTCCGTGCTTCGTTTGCTCTAGCTCCAAAGAAAGATTTGAAAAATACCAAGATGGTGAAGCTTCATACTTCTAAACAGGTGATGAAGGGCAAAAAGTTTTTCTAGTGAAGATTTCTACTTTCACAGCCATTTTGAGGAGACTAGTGTGGTGTACCTTGAAGCCAACTCAGTTGCTAGATACGGTGTTCTAGGATTTCATTTCTTGCTCATATAATGATTGCTGTTGTTGTTGTATGCTGTTGAGTCCATTCCGACTTGTAGCGACCCCACGTGGCAGAGTAGAACTGTGCTCTATAGGGTTTTCTAGGCTGTAATTTTTACAGGAGCAGATTACCAAGTCTTTCTCCTGTAGAGCCTCTGGATGGATTTGAACTGCTAATCTTTTTGTTAGGAGCTGAGTGCTTAACCGTTGTGCCACCGGGGTCCTTCATATAATGATAGGCAGAAATTATGAGGCAATTTACCCCAGAAGTATATGTAAGAGAGAGGGCACCCCTTACCCTCAGACAGCCTGAGGTCATCTGCATACCCATCAACAGTCAATGCCAGAGACACAAGCTGTGGGGACATGAATTCTTCTGCACTGTTTTTCTTGGAATTTAAAATTCCTTTTAAAAAAATTTACAATAAACATTGTTTACAGCTTCATTCTTTATATTGGGGAACCCTGGTGGTGTAGAGATTAAGAGCTATGGCTGCTACCCAAAAGGTCGGCAGTTCAAATCCACCAGTCTCTCCTTGGAAAACCTATGGGCAGTTCTACTTTGTCCCATAGGGTTGCTACGAGCTGGAATCTATGCGAACGGGTTGGGTCTTTTATTTTTAGTTTTTGGTTTCTGTATATCGGGTTGCCTCAGTTTCCTTCTGAGTGACTTGCATAATACATTCTTCCACTTTCACCTCCTCACCCTTCCCCACACCTCCATCCTTGGCCCAATAGATAAAACAAAACCCAGTAGTCTGTGGACTTTGGAAACACCAGAGGCTGTCTGAGGGTAATATAGCTTTGAAGGACCTCCATTCATTGAGGTCAGTGAACCTCCATGCTGGTTTCTAAACCGAGTCGGACTCTGTTCTGGTCTTCACCATGATTCTGCTCTTAGCCTATCACTGGCTCACTGCTCAGTCTTTTTTTAGGGCCTCCTAGCTCCCAGCATCTGCTTTTATATATGCTGTTGTTGTTGTTAGTTAACACTGAATCGGTCCCTGACTTACAGCAGCCCCGTGCACAGTGGAACAAAACTCTGCCCAGCCCTTGTGTCATGACCATGACCACTGGGGATCAGGCTGGTGTGATTCATAGGGTTTTCACTGGTTGATTTTTGGAAGTAGATCACCAGGCCTTTCTCCCTAGTCTGTCTTAGTCTGGAAGCTCCGCTGAAACCTGTTCAGCATCTTAGCAACACTCAGGCCTCCATGGACAGACAGGTGGTGGCTGTGCATGAGGTGCATTGGCTGGGAATGAACCCTGGGTCTCCTATCGGGCCTCTAGCAGCCAACCGGATCTCCAGCTGGATCTGCCATGACCTTGGAGGGTCTCTCAAGGGTGGGATTGGCCTTTTCCTGACGTTCTTGAACCCACTGAGGTTGGTAGTGGATTGGGCTCACTCATCCCACACTCAGCTGAAAATGTCGACACACAGGCAAGGCACAGCCATCTGCATCCCATGCTTCTAAATCGTTTAGCTTTTCCAGTAGATTGGAAAGAACATCATTTTGTCCACTCCCTACTCAGGAATGTGCCTCAGTGTGGTGCCCGAGGTCCACTTGGCAGAGCTGCTAGTCCTCATTGCAGCAACAGACGTCAGGATGCCGCCAGTGGGAGGGGCGGGACAAAAGGGAAAGGGAGATAATGAGTTTCATATTGACGAAGACTTAGGGGCATTCAAGGAGCCCTGGTGGTGCAGTAGGTAAGTGCTCAGCTGCTAAAGCAAAGGTCTGTGGTTTGAACCCACCAGCCACTCCATAGGAGAAAGATGTGGCAGTCTGCTCTGTAAAGACTGTTTGTTGTTGTTGTTAGGGGCCATCGAATCAGTTCCAACCTATCATGACCCTGTGTACAACAAAATGAAACACTGCCCAGTCCTGTGCCATCCTCGCAATCATTATGCTTGAGCCCATTTTTGCAGCCGCTGTGTCGGTCCATCTCATCGAGGGTCTTTCTCTTTTTCTCTGACCCTCTTCTTTACCAAGCATGATGTCCTTCTCCAGGGACTGATCCCTCCTGATAACATGTCCAAAGTATGTGGGATGTAGTCTCGCCATCCTTGCTTCTAAGGAGCATTCTGGTTGTATCTCTTCCAAGACAGGTTTGTTCATTCTTTTGGCAGTCCGTGGTATATTCAGTACTCTTCACCAACACCACAATTCAAAGGCGTTGATTCTTCTTCGGTCTTCCTTATTCATTGTCCAGCTTCTGCATTCGTATGAGGTGATGGAAAACATCATGGCTTGGTCAGGCACACCTTAGTCTTCAAGGTGACATCGTTGCTTTTCAACACTTTAAAGAGGTCTTTTGCAACAGATTTGCCCAATGCAATGTGTCTTTTGATTTCTTGACTGCTGCTTCCATAGGTGTTGATTGTGGATCCAAGTAAAATGAAATCTTGACAACTTCGGTCTTTGTTTATCATGGTGTTGCTTATTTGTCCAGTTGTGAGGATTTTGTTTTCTTTATGTTGAGGTGTAATCTATACTGAAGGCTGTGGTCTTTGATCTTCATCAGAAAGTGCTTCAAAGCCTCTTCACTTTCAGCAAGCAAGGTTGTGTCATCTGCATATCACAGGTTGTTAATGAGTCTTCCTCCAATCCTGATGCCGCATCCTTCTTCATGTAGATTCTTGGGTTATTTGCTCAGCATACAGATTGTATAAATATGGTGAAAGGATACAACCCTGATACACACCTTTCCTGACTTTAAACCATGCAGTATCCCCTTGTTCTGTTCGAATGACTGTCTCTTGATCTATGTACAGGTTCCTCATGAGCACAATTAAGTATTCTGGAATTCCCATTCTTTGCAATGTTATCCATAATTTGTTATGATCCTCATAGTCAAATGCCTTTGCATAGTCGATAAAACATAGGTAAACCTCTTTCTGGTATTATCTGCTTTCAGCCAGGATCCCTGACATCAGCAACGATATCCCTGGTTCCACATCTTCTTCTGAATCCGGCTTGAACCTCTGGCAGTTACCTGTCAATGTACTGCTGCAGCCGCTTTTGAATGATCTTCAGCAAAATTTTACTTGCCTGTGATATTAATGCTGTTGTTTGATAATTTCCACATTCTGTTGGATTGCCTTCCTTTGGAAGGGCACAAATATGGATCTCTTCCAGTCAGTTGGCTAGGTAGCTGTCTTCCAAAGTTCTTGGCATAGACAACTGAGCGCTTCCAGCACCGCATCCATTTGTTGAAACATCTCAATAAAAATTACAGCCTTGAAAACCCTATGGGGCAGTTCTACTCTGTCCTGTAGGGTCGCTATGAGTCAGAATGGACTCGAGGGTAACGGCCTTGCAAGAACATGCCGGCTGGGAGTCACACTGAGGGCAGAGACCTCTCTCTACCTTACAAATGAGGAACAGCACGCTGCTGCCCAAGGTTGCCATGGACACCTTCCTGGTGGGAAGCTGTCCGCCTACTGAGCAAGCCCACCTCTACCTTACCATCGGCGCGTACTCTCTAAAGCCACCTCCCATTGGGTCTGCTCCCCAGACTGCACCCACTTTTGGCTTGTGACCTGGTGACTCAGTTATCAAATCCTGTTTTCCACCTACTAAGCTTTTGCAGCTTACTTAACAAACCACCCCAAAAGGCAGTGACGTGCACTGGTAAGCATTCATTTTCATGTTCTTGGATCTACAGTAGCTGGGTGACTCAGTTCCGTGTGTGTCATACAGGGTCACCATGAGTTGGAATCAACAGCAACTGGTTTGGTTTTGGTTCTGTCCCTCCTGCGAGCCAGCCCTTTGCCACCAGGGTAGGTATGCATTCACGCTCCTGTACTCCGGCCAGACCACACTGGGCTCTGGCTCTAGTGGGGGTCACTGTATGTAAGAAATGGAGATACTGGAGAATTCCAGCTGCAGCTGATCAGTGTTGTGATTAGAGATGAACCCAGGTCTTAAGAAGAAAGGTTTAGGGGAAGGGCAATGTCCTGAAATCACATGAACAACAATGTGGGTCATCCCTGCCGGCAGCCGGTAAATCAGTCATCCAAAACCAGTCTTCACTCTCTGCTTTCATTTCTTTTTGAGCTCTAGGTATGCTGAAGACACTTGGGATTCTCCATAGGGGGCAATCTGACTGATTTATCCATTGCTCAAAGGCTTCAAGGACTTGAAAAGAAATATGATTTTAATTTATGGCTTTTAAAGATCGCTCTGCTTGAAGTGGTTTTGCACACCAAGACTGTAGCTACATGTCAACACAGCTTGTTAAAGAGTTCAAAATATCAGTCTGAAACCTTGTTTGTTGTGGGATGTTATTCCTCTGGTTTGGTGGTACATAAGAGGTGAAATAACCAGTTGGGCTGGTTTCTCCCTGACTGATTGGACAGCTGCTCTTGGCGTTATTGTTGAAACAACCGGAGAGTTGGTTTGGCCCCCAACTCCCTAACATTAAACATGGAGGGGAAAGTGCATAACTATGTGAACCACCTTCAAGCTTATACCCTGGAGTCATTGTCAAGCTTTTCTTAGCTCTCAAGGTGGGCTTGTTACAGTAGAGCTCTGTAATACAATTTCTGTTCCTTAGTTGACATTACTCAGTGGTAGATAGACCCCTGTCGTTTGGGCGATGTGGAATGTGTAAACCAAGGTCAAAACTTTTGCTAAGTGTTTGATTTCATGTGTTTACTTGTGGTAGAACCATTTGTGGATCTTAGCACCAAGGTCTCTTTCTACCCTTCATCATCATAGACATGACCATGTTGGAACAGCCAATGATACTCTTACTTCCTCTACTTTCCAGGCTTCATTCTCTCCTAATCACATTTAGGAGCCCTAGTGGCATGATGGTTAAGAGCTCGGCTGCTAACCAAAAGGTCAGCAGTTTGAATCCACCAGCCGCTCCTTGGAAACCCTATTGGGCAGTTCTGCTGTGTCCTACAGGATCACTATGAGTTGGAATCGACTCGACGGCAATGGATTTGGTTTAACCACATTTAACTAATTTTCAAACCTGACACAGAACATGAAAGCAAAAGAGAAACTAGTTCTCCATTCTGTCTGCCTTCTGTTTGGCCTCTCCTGCCTTTGCTCTCCTCTCTCTGAACACAACAGAATTGTTGCTCTAAATTAGTAATTTTTCATAAACCTCCTCTCATTCTGGCCTTTTGCCTCCCTGGTGTCTTGTTTCATATTTTCAGTACAGAATATATGAAAGATAACAGTCAAGCCGGCCTCTAATTGGGCCCAGCTCTTCACATTCAGTCCTGCATGTCACAGGCGAAAAGGGCAATTGCCGATTGTGTGTGTCTGTGAGTAGCAGGTGTGGTGAAGCAGCGGTGGCTCAGTGGTGGAGTTCTCGCCTTCCATGAGGGAGAACTGGGTTCAATTCCTGGCCAGTGCACCTTATGTGCAGCCACTGCCTCTCTGTCAGTGGAGGCTTGCGTGCTGCTGGGATGCTGAACAGGTTTCAGTGGAGCTTCCAGACTAAGATGGACTAGGAAGAGAGGCCCGGTGATCTACTTCCGAAGATCAACCAATGACAACCCTATGGATCACAGCAGTTCTATCTGAAACTGATCATGGGCGTGGCGTAGAACTGGGCAGCATTTTGTTGCATTGTGCATGGGCTTGCCGTAAGTCAGGAACTGACTCAATGGCAGCTAACAACAATAACAGCATATATAAAAGTAGCTGCTGGCAAGCTATGAGGCCCTGAGAAAGACTGTCTGACATCAAGTGATCATGCAGCTAGAACTGTCCATTATGAGCTTGAGATGGCAACGAACGCTAAGACAACGATTTATTGTAAGAAGGAAGTGTTACCTGTCGGGTTGGCTTGTGGGAGTCCAGAGGGCACAAGTAGCTGAGGTGGAAACACCAGACCCCATGTTACCTAGCACTGTTGCACTGATGCTTCTCTTCACCTCGCACCCATGGTTTCATGGGGGTTCCCTATGACCAGCTGACAGAAGAGGAAAAACCCTGAGTTTGGTCACCAATGGGTTGGCACTATACGTTGGTGTAAGCCAAGACCAGGTAATTGCTGTGCTGTCACTCTACCCGGGAGTGGACCTAGAAGACAGTGCTGAGAAGACATCCTCACAAAGGGCAGAACTTCAGGCAGAGAACCTGGTCTTCCATTTTGTGTGGAGAGAGATGTGGTCTGAGGTAAACTGTTGTTCTTATTGGCCGTCGAGTCGGCTCTGACTCATGGCGACCTTGTGCGTATTAGAATGAAACGTTGCCCAGTCCTGCACCATCTTCACGGTCATTGGTATGTTTGGGCCCATTGTTGTGGCTATTGTGTCAATCCATCTCAATGAGGGTATTCCTTGTTTTCTTTGACCCTCTGCCTTACCAAACATGATGTCCTTTTCTAGTGATTGGTCTTTCATGATAATGTGTCTGAAGTAAGCTTATACGCAGACTTATGGGCATTGGTGTGTAGCTTAGCTGGTTGTTAGGGACCTGGAAAGAACATGGTTAGAAGATTAGGGACAAGGAGGTCTGGGGATGAGGCTTGTGGATGGACCTGAGGGAGTGGGAGCAAATTTGCATTGCCCAGGGATACGCACCGGAGAACGTCCACTGCGAAAGTGTTGCTAAATAACCAAGCCATTCACTTGTGGTGTTTCTGTTATAGCAGCACTAGGTAACTAAGACAATGCCTCATCCAGGAGGTGTCAGCTAGCCTCTGTCCTTGGCCAACTCATTGGCAAGTTAATTACATTGGAATCTTTCCACCTGGAAAAAACAGCAGTTCATCCTATAAAGGATTAGCACATATTTTAGGTATGGGTTTCCCTTTCCTACAATAGTGCCTTAGTTAGCATGACTCTCTTGGGACTCACAGAGTATCTAAAAACTGACAAGGGGTCCTGCAAGACATCGCCTTGAATCAAGAGACCTACTGTATGGAAAAGGAACCATGATGGTGATCACAGGACCATGGGATCCACTGGTCCTATTACATGCTGTACCATCCAGAAATTGCTGACCTGATATCATGGTGGAATAGTCTCTTGAAGGCACAGCTAAGGTTCCAGCTGTGGGGCTGGGATGCTATTCTTCGGAATGTAATATACATATCAAACAGTGGCCATTGGGTAGAATACTTAAGTCTTGAAACCAGGGGATGGAAATAGGAGTGGCCAGCCCATCATCACTTCCAGTGACCCACTTGGTAGAATTTATGCTTCTTGTCTCTGCAATGCTAGGCTCTGTGGGTCTATAGGCTTTGATTCCCAGATGGAGCTACTTCCATGAAGATCACAGTGAGTCATACTAAGCTTAAAGCTATGGCTGTCACCGGTCACTTGGGCTCCTCGTGCCAGAAGAAGAGCAGGCAAAAAAAGGAGTTAGTCTCTTTGCAGGGTAATTGACACTCACCATCATGAGGAAGAAGAGCTGATGCTACATAATGGAGGCAGGGAGGAAAATGTTTTGCATTCAAATGGTCTGCTGGGGTATCTCTTCCATGTTCAATTCTAACTGTAAATGGGAAATTATAGCAACACTGATCTGTTAAAGGAGTCCCTGGGTGGCACAAATGATTAAGCACTTGGCTACTGACCTAAAGGTTGGGGGTTCGAATCCACCCAGAAGCACCTCAGAAGAAAGCCCTGGTGATCTACTTCCAAAAAATCACAGCCATTGAAAACCCTACGAGGGGCAGTTCTACTCTGAAACACATAGGGTCGCCATGATTGGAATTGACTTGATGGTAACTGGTTTTGGTGGTTGGATCTAACAAAGGCCTGGTAACCAGGGTCTCAGATCCCTCAGGGATGAGGTAAGAACCTTCCACCAGCCACATTACCTAGACCAGCAGGAGTGCCAGCTGAGGGTGAAAGGGACCTAGAATGGGTGGTAGAGAAGGGTGATGAACTGATGAGTATCAGCTACGGCTCAAGACTGAGCAGCTGAGACTGTACTTCCTCAAACGAACTCCTCTTAACCCTAGAAATGTTTTCAGTCAGAATCCCTGGAGAAGCCGTGCCTGGAAGGACTGAACTTCTTAAGATGAGAACTGCAGGGCTCTGATTAGTGCAAGAGGCAAACTGTCCGAGATGCCTTTGGTGCCTCGCCTAGATCCGCTGTGTTGGGCCAGTGCACTGTCTCCAGAGCCCTGAAGTGCTGGCTTCTAAGGGCTCACAGTTTCCCCCATCTCCAGAGACACCCTCATTTTACTAGAGGGTATGCATCCTTCTTTCTTGCAGGGGCAACCCACAACCAATGACTGCATGGCATGGAGGCAGTAGTTGGCGGTGTCCAGCTCAGACCCATTCTGGGTTCAATGCATGCTGCAGAACTTCCAGGGATATGTTAGTTAGCTAGTGCTGCTAGGGAGCCCTGGTAGCACAGTGGTCAAAGCGCTTGGCTGCTAACCCAAAGGTTGATGGTTCAAGTCCACTAGCTGCTCCACAGGAGAAAGATGTGGTAGTCTGCGTCTGTAAAGATTACAGCCTTGAAAACTCTATGGTGCAGTTCTACTCTGTCCTGTAGGGTCGCTATGAGTTGGAATTGACTTGACAGCAGTG
>NW_004443961.1:987192-1036291 GCF_000243295.1 Trichechus manatus latirostris
TTTATTTTCTCACAGTTCTGGAGATGAAAAGTCCAAATCAGGATCTCAGCCATGTTGATTTCTTCCTTGTCATTAGCCCCAGGCATTCCTTGGCTCCTTGGCAATCCTGACATAGCATCTCTCTTCCCTGATATGTTCTCACTTCTCTCTATGTCTGTGCTGCTCTTTATATATAACTCAGAAGTGATTAGATTTAGGATCCACCTTACAATGGTATGACCTCAAGTGATAGATCATAGTATATTAGATTAGATTGCATTATGGAAGGTGATTACAATACATTAGATTAGATCACATCTGAAGGTATAAGAGTTAGGACTGCGACACATATTTTGGGGGGACACAATTCAATCCATAACAAGGGGGATCAGGCTGAAGCTTGACGTCAGCTGAAACCACATTTGCTTAGCTCCTTCCCCTGCCCTGTCCTGCTCTCCTCACACCCTTCCGGGTTTCTCCTGAGATTCCATAAGAATTTCTGTCTTAGTTCCGCTTCTAAGGAACCAAACCTAAGACAACTGATCAATGGGAGAGATTTTTATGCGGCAGGCAGCATTCTCCTGTGAGCTCAGACCACACTGTGCAGGCTGCTACTATTACAAGTCTTCCCAAGTCGCCCCTAAGGCATCTTTGTATGGATCTGCCAGCAGAACACAGAGTTCAAGCTAGGCGACTCAGCGTTGACCCCAGGATTCTGCCCTGGCCTCGCCTCACAGTTTTCCTTTTAAAATCCAAGCTCAGTAGGGTGGGGAAGTGGAGCCTTGCTTTGTCCACCTGGCATCTTCTGGAACAGTGTGACTGCTCCCTGTGGATTGGCCCTCCGGGAGTCCCCGGCTGCTCCTGTCAGCTTGAGAACAGGAGGGCAGTGGGCGGACAACACCTGGTGAATAAATTTACACACTGAGATAATGGTTTCCATGTTGGTTTTTCATAATTAACTAAACAGGCCAGAGTTAAGTTTCCTGGGTAAAAACTTGTGAGGAACTCTTGACAAGAGATGAAGGTTGTTGAGAGGGAGTTAGGGTTTATGAAAACTTTTTTTTTTTCTCCTTAGACTTCGTTAATTCATTGTCTTTCTCTCTTCCCTGTCTCCTCTCCCCTCCTCCCCTATCTCTTCTCTCTCTCTCTTTTCTCTTCTCTTTCTCTCTCCTATCTCTTCTTTCTCTCCTCCAACTCTCTCTTCTCTTTCTCTCCTTCTCTCTCTCTCCCCCACCCCTACCCTCTCTGTCCTCTCTCTCTTCCTCCCCTTTCCTCTTCTCTCTCTCCTTGCTCATAAACCCCTCCTTGGTCCTGTCTGAGTTTTCATGCATCCACACAAACTTCACTTCCCAGCGTGTGTGTGAAAAGAAAAACTGTAACATCAACAGATTATATTGGTGCTCCCCTAATTCAGAAATTGCATCTGCAGATGTGTCTGATTTTGAAGGAAAAAAACGAAAGGCTTTGCTAAGTCCCCAGTGAAAGAGACTTGGAAATGAATGGGATGGCAGCTGGTTGGTGCCAGACGCCAGAGCCAAGTGGCGATGCCAAGTTGTTGCCCAGAGAGGCCGCACTGGCCTTCTTGGGCATCATTACGGCTGTCTGGGGTGGGGGAGCCACTGATGTAAGAACAGTTTGTGAAAGTGGACCTTGAACCCTCAGTTCCTTTAAGAGCCTGTCACATTAGTTGAAAGAACAAAGAGTTTTATTCTAGTGTCTGGCCAGATTTTGGCATTTTGAAACTTCACAGCTCACATGGCTGGCTAAGAGCGTGGTGCTGTCTTATGTAACTTGTTTGGAATGATGGCCCTGTGAAAATCTGGGTTAGGAGGGCTACCTGGTGCCTTGTGGGGGTTCTGGCTTTGTGATCAGGGCTTCGAATTGATTCGTTCTGGTTTGATCCCCTGCTGAAAATTTCCATTTCCACCCCAGATATACTGAATCAGAATTGACATCCCATTAAAATGTAGATTCTGATTCAGTATACTGGGGTGGAAATGCAAATCCTCAGCAGGGGTTGAACTGGAAGGAACCAGTTGGAAGCCCTGTTTGTGATCCTATCTCTGGTCAGCTGAAGGTTCTAGGAGAATTAAGTTCTTTTTTTGCTTGAAATGTCTGTCTTGCTGATGATCAATTATTTGTTCTCATTCAACGGCCATAAAAAATTAAGAGCCCCTGTGCAGAGGCCAGCATGGTCATTGTGCACTGCTCAAGCCTGCTCAGATAGGGGACGCCCTCTGCTCTCTGTGATGGTCTTTTGGGGGTTGTGCCCCTTTATGTGAGTGAGTTAACTAACAACCTGCCAGTAGTACAAGTTCTCATGCCTGCTGTTTTTTTCCAGAAGCAACTTTTATGAATCATGTACTATAACATAAGGAGCCCTCGTGGCGCAGTGTTTAAGTGCTCAGCTGCTAACCAAAACGGCGGTTCAGACCCACCAGCTGCTCCTTGGAAGGAAGATGTGGTGGTCTGCTTTGGTAAAGATCACACACAGCCTTGGAAACCCCATGGGGCAGTTCTACTCTGTCCTATAGGGTTGCTATGAGTCGGAATCCACTCGACGGCAATGGGTACCATGGGTATACTATAATATGGGGTTCTATAATCTTTCCTTATATCTCAGACCTAACTTACTCTGACACGGGAAGAGAGACAAGGCCTCATTCTAAGGTTTTCCTTTGGGATTGAACAAAGAATATAGATTCCTCCTACAGGCTGTCCTTGAGTGCTACTAACCGAAAGGTTGGTGGTTCAAGTCACCCAGAGACACCTCGGAAGAAAGTCGTGGTGATCTCTTTCGGAAAGAGCAGAGCCTTGAAATCCCCATAGAACACAGTTCTACTGTGATACACATAGGGTTTCCATGAGTAGCACGTGCCTCTATGAGCTCTTTGTGATGACGTAGAATGTACAAGCCATGGGCTGAGTTAAAGACTTGATAGTTGGACATATTTTATTTTCTGCCATTTGTATATAATCACCTACAAAGCTTGATGATGGAATTCTGTTCACTCTTTCAGCTTCTGGTTTGCAGCCAGCGGGGATTTCCCTTCCAAATTTGCGCTCTTTAATTGAGTTGAAAGATTTGTCCCTCTCACTTAGTCTAGTTTGAGTCTGCCCCTAAGAAATTTGTGGTTGTGCCATGAAAAATGCCTGTAGCACAGACATATGCAAAGTATTACCACTTTGCTGTAATCACCAGAGTAGGATCACTCCGTGAATAATCCGAGCCACAAGTGTCCTGTTGGAAACCAAGACCTCTGGACTGTGAGTCATCTGTTCTTTCTGAGGCAGGTGTTGAGGTCAAAGACCTTTGGCTCTTGACTGTGGTTTGCAGAAAAGACAGTTAGCCATGCAAGTCCCCAACACTACTGTGGCCCATGCACTTTCATTTGTTGCTGTTGTTAGGTGCCCTTGAGTTGATTTTGACTCCTAGAGACACCATGTGACAGAGTAGGAATGCCCCATAGAGTTTTCTAGGTTGTGATCCTTATTAGGAGAGCATTACCAGGAGCCATTAGGTGGGTTTGAATTGCCAACCCTCTGGTTAGCAGCCGAGCACATAACTTTGGTGTCACCAGGGCCCTTTGCACTCTCATTAGGAGAATTCGTTTGAGAGGATTGCATACTAGACTAGACAATTTGCCCTTCTTCCTGCAGACCTGGGTCTTAGATTTTCTCTATAGTATTTCACCCATTAGTCAGAGCCAATTGCATGGCAACTGGTTCAAGGGGGCATTGATGGTTCAGTGATAGAATTCTCACCTTCAGTGCAGGAGACCCTGGTTTGATTCCTGGCCAATGCACCTCATGTGAAGCCAGCATCTGTTCCTCAGTGGAGGCTTGTGTGTTGCTATGTTGCTGAACAGGTTCCAGTGGAGCTTCCAGACTAAGATAGACTAGGAAGAAAGCCTTGGTGATCTACTTCCAAAGATTAGCCAATGAAAACCCTATGGATCACAATAGTTCCTATCCCCAACTGATCATGGGGATGACGCAGAACTGGGCAGTGTTTTGTTCCATTGTGCATGGGGTTGCTATGAGTCAGGGGCTGGATTATAACAAAAACAATAGTATTTCAAGTGGAAGCAACAGTCGATGGATTCTAGTCCCTTCCCAACCAAAACCCACTGCTATTGAGTTGATTCCAACTCATAGTGACTCCATAGGGTTTCCAAAGCTGTAGATCCCTACAAAGGCAGACTACCACATCTTTCTCCTGCAGAGCAGCTGGTGGTTTCGAACTGCCAACCTTTCAGTTAGCAGTCGATCACCTTAACCACTATGCTACCAGGGCTCCCTTTAGTCCCTTCGAACTGGGCATTTTATCGGAATCACAAAACCACCAAGCAATTTAACATTTCTATAAACCCGTCCATGGTGTACGAGCCGAGTATGGACAATGGTTGGAGAGGCCTGTACTGTAGCCATCTAGATCCCACACTAGATTTGGTTGAATCTTGCTGATATTGGCATTTAACAACTGTCATATGGAAAGTGAGGGGAAAACAGGCTCTAGTACAATATCATTATTTGTGAGAAGGCTAGTATGAATAAATAAAATCTCTATTAAAAAAGATATGTCATAATTGTAGCTGGAAAATACAGTCATTCATTTTTTCCTTTGTTCATTCACTCATTCACTTAAACCATCAAGATTGGTGGCAATTAGAGGGCTTATCAAGATAAGATATAGTGCTAATTTGTAAGTGGCATATTGATAGATTTTATATGTATAGATACTTCAAAAATTCCTGAGGGCACTTGTAAATTCTCCCTGATGACACGTAACACATATGTATATAAAGAACCATAATTTCTTGAAATGCTATTTTTTCTTTCATTTTGATTAAACCAGTCTAGTTAATTCCAATTCACTTTTTTTTTTTTTTTTTCAGTACTAACCTTGGTACTTCAGTACTAACTGCTTGGTAAAGTAGAGGGTCAACGAAAAAGAGGAAGACCCTCCATGAGGTGGACTGACACAGTGGCTGCAACAATGGAGTCAAGCATAGCAATGACTGTGAGGATAGCGCAGGACGGGGCAGTGCTTCTTTCTGTTGTACACAGGGTTGCTATGAGTTGGAACCGACTCGACGGCACCTAACAACAACAACCTTTAATCTACTTACAGTCTGTGGTCCACCTGCTTTACTATTACCTGGAAGTGTGTGTTAAGGATGCAGATTCCTGGGCCCCAGCCAGGCCAGCTGCGTCAGAATTTTTAGCAATCACAACTAAAAGTTAGGAACCATTGACTAGTCTTGCAGGTTCTCAATTCTGATTGTACCTTAAAAGCACCTGGAGAGTCCATTCAAGAGTCCACTCATTCCTGGAGCTTCAGATTCAGTTTTTCTGAGGTGGGGCCTGCGCACGTTTGTCTTAAAGCTTGTCAGATGACTGTATAATGTAAAGCCAGGATTGGGACCCATCAGGAGGTCAAAGTCTGCACAGCTGAAGTCAGACTTCACTACGAGCCTTGACAAACACCCTTACTAGCGGGGTGAACTTTGTCGTTGTTGCTGGGTGCTGTAGAGTGGATTTTCAATTCGTAGAGACCCCAAGTGACAGAGTAGAACTTCCCCATAGGGTTTTCTAGACTGTAATCTTCATTGGGAGCAGATTACCAGGTCTTTCTCCCACGGAGCTGCTGGGTGGCTTGAACCGCCAATCCTTCAGTTAGCAGCTGAGCACTTAACCGTTGCACCACCAGGGCTCCTTGAGTGATCTTTAACAAGTCACAGCCATTTAGACTCAGTTTCCTCCTCTGTAAAATGGGGAAGTTGTAATAAAAATCTCATAAATGAGAGAATGCATAGTAAAAGATCTGGTTATGTTACGCATGTTAGACAATAAATGTTAGACTTTATTTTTATTACTCTGTTTCCTTTTATAATCTTATTTGTCATAATCATGTAGTCTTTGATGAAGGGTTTACAAAGCAAAGGCAAACTTCAATCCAACTCTAAATTTAGGTTATACATATCGTTGATGTTTATATTGTCTATGGTAAGAACAATTATTTAGTTCTCTTCACTTGTCCCTTGAAAATAATTCAAACTTACTATAAAAATTTTTGAGAAAAACTTACAAAAATAAAGGAAAGTAAGATTCACTCATACTTCTTTTACCTGGGGTGAACAACTATTAATTTTCCTATATTCCCTTCTGGTATTTTTTAATACATATATAGAGTATATATGAATATATGGTAAAATGTGATCTATGTGTATATTATAAAATTGGAATCATTACTGCATGTAATTTGTACCATGTGTTTTTAACATTAATATTTTATCATAAACACTTACCTATGTTATTAAATTTTTTTTTAAAATGACATAATTTGTACTTAATATTCCATTACAGGGAAATACTATAATTTACTGAATCTTTTCGCTATTGTGAGTTTATAACTGGGTGATAAATATTTCTGTACGTAAATCTTTTACGACATCTCTCATTTACTTAAGATAGATTTCTAGACGTGGTATTGTTGATTCAAAAGTATGAACATTTTTTATGGCTCTTAATGCATATTGCCAAATAGCTTTCCAAGTCAAATTTCCAATAGCAATATATGAGAATACCTGTTTTTCTCACCCCCACTGGTATAGACTGTTACCTTTAAAAAGTCTATTTCAATCTGATAGAAATTTAATTTATAATTTAAAAAGTTACAAGTGAGTTGACCATGTTTTCCAATTATCATACGTTTAGTTTCCACTTCATTATTATTATTTTTTTAATGAATTTTCTACCCATTTTTTTTCCCCAGTTTTTACTGACGCATTGTTTTGCTTGTTGATTTGTGGGTTTTTTTTAATGTAGCATTGATATTAACCCTTTATCATTTACATAGCTAATAATTTTCCATAATTAATCACCTAAATGTTATTTTTAAATTTTCTTTTAGACATACAGAATTAAAAAAATTAACGTATTCAAATATGCCAATATTTACTTTGTGATTTGACTTATTGTTTTATACTTTAAATAACCTTCCCTAGTCCAAATTAGTTAATGAAAAAACCAGTTGCCATCAACTTCATGCTGACTCACAGTGATCTCACGTGTTTGAGTACAACTGTGCTCAATGGCTGATTTTTCACAAGTAGATTGTCAGGCCTTTCTTCTAAGGTGCCTGTGGGTGAACTTAAACCTTGTTTGTACCACCTTAACTGCTTCCCATACTTCCTAAAGCTGTATTTTCAAGAAATGTGGACCTCTTTATTTTACGTGGCATATGATAGAAGACAAGGGGGTTGACTAACAGCTGGTTTTGGGGCAAGGAGCCAAGCTCTGGAGCAGAAGACGTGAGTAGCCCTCATAAGGTGGGCTCCCAGAAACCCTCTGTCTTCTACTAGCTTCATCGTTTTCATAGCCTTTTTCTCTGCTTTTCTAGGCCAGCCTGCGTTAGGGCTTACAGCTGGTCATCTTTCTTTCTGCCTCTTGGTGGGGTGAGGAGGCTGAAAGCTAATCAGCTTCTTCTTCATAGGTCAGGGTAATACGGAAGTAGGATGATTCTCAGTCTCTACTCAGTCCTAACCAAAGATACTGAGTTATTTTGCACAGAGTTAATTGAGAAGGGGCTGATTTTTTTCTAAATAAATTTATATTTAATATGTACTAATGTGGCAGTAAGAAGAATTGATGCCTTTGAAGTATGCTGTTGGCCAAGAATATTGAATATACCATGGAATGACAGAAGAACAAACAAATCTGTCTTGGAAGAACTACAGCCAGAATGCTCCTTCGAAGCGAGGAGACTTTGTCTCACATATTTTGGACATGTTATCAGGAGGGAGAAGGACATCATGCTTGGTAGAGGGTCAGTGAAGAGAGGAAGACCCTCAGTAAGACAGATTGACACATTGGCTGCAACAATGGGCTTAAGCATAACAGTGACTGTGAGAACGGTGTAGGACCGGGCAGTGTTTCGTCCTGCTGTACACAGGGTCGCTACGAGCTGAAACTGACTCAATGCCACCTAACAGCAACAATGTGGCAGATTATATCTCCAAAGATGGCTACAATTATACTCTGCTCTTCTCTAATGTGACCTTGCTACTTCCCCATCCCAGGGGCGAAGCCTAAGTTGTTTTTTTTTTAAAGAACATTTTATTGTCTTTTTGGCGGAAGTTTACACAGCAGGTAAGGTTCCCATCTGAAAATTTCCACACAACTTGTTCAGTGACATTAGTTACATTTTTTTCACAACATGTGTCAACATTCTCTTTAATTATGCTCTGATCGTTCTATTTCCAGTACTCTAGTTTCCCTGCCCCCTTATCTTCTCATCTTTGCTTTAGAGTAAATGTTGGCCGTTTGGTCTCCTATCAAATGATGGTTTTTTTAGTAGAGCACTGTTCTTATGGCTAATATCCTTTATTTTATGTGCCACTCTGCAATTTTGCTAAAAGGTGATCTCAGTTCAAAGTTTAAAGTGTGTCTCAGAGCAATAGTCTCAAGGAGTCCGTGGGTTTCAACCAGTCCAGTCGATTCTTTAGCGTTTACCTCCATGTCTCAAAATGATATATTTATTTTGCTACTTGTCACAGTGGAGGATGAGGATTTATCCTTCTTCCCCAGGGACATACAGATATATTAAACGTTCTTACCCCACACAGAGGGAGCCCTGGTGGCACAGTGGTTAAGCACTTGGCTGTTGACCAAAAGGTCAGTGGGTTGAACCTACCAGCCGCTCCATGGGATAAAGCTGTGGCAGTCTGCTTCCGTAAAGATGACAGCCTTGGAAACCCTGCGTGGCAGTTCTACCCTGTCCTGTAGCATGACTATGAGTTGGAATCGACTCAATGGCAATGGATTTTACCCCACACAGACACACACACGCTCATTCTCCATCTCCCTCTGGTGTATTTACATATTTACCTCATAGAATTTTGATTTGATTTCTATTCAGTGTTTACAAGATTATTACTCTCTTTCATAGGTGAAGAACAATTGGAAGGAATTATTGATGTCACCGTAGTTTGAGCTGACTGGGCTGTTTCTCTGGGAAACACCTGGTATCAGTTTGTCTATCTTTTTGGACTGGCCAGTTACACCAGATAAGGCTTTTCTTATTTCCTGTTTTGAAGAAGTAAGACCTTGCTGCCCGCATGCTGGGGTCTGAGTAGGGAAGGGTGGTGGTGTTCAGAAGGTGGGTTTAATCCTGCTGTTTTCAGTATGGTTGAGTACCCTCGCCCTCACCTGTATCTTATATCCTCTTGTCCAGAACTTTCTGTTATACCTTCTCCAAGAATGAACTTCCAGTTTTATGTACGGGCTGGGGGGAGGCTGGGGATGGGGGGAGTCATGGGGGGAGGGAAGGGCGGTTGCCTGACCACATGAAGTTGTAGAGAGGACGGGGGGATCTAATTACTGCTTAAACAGACTTGCACAAATCCTTTTTGAGGTTGACCTTCACCTCCCACCTACAGAGGTACCTGGCGCTGCCAATTTCAAAGTCTTTTGGGTGTTCTGCAGGGTGAATTGGGTTTTTCATGGTTTTCCCCACTTCAGCGTAGGATTCAGCTTTCTGGGGTCTGCTAAGTCCATTATCCCAGCCATCTGCTTTCCAGCTTCCAAAATTTTGTTTATCCTAATGGGCTTATGTCTTTATAAAATTCTCTTTATTGTCATTTTAGTGGGGATCTTGGGGGACAAGCGTATGCAAACACAAGCACTCACTCTGCCTTCTTTACCTAGCAGTCCATTTTTTGTTTATTAAAAAAACAATTTATGTTCATTTTAGAGAAGTTGGAAAATCCATGATAGGTAAAATATTTAAAATTCACCAACAGTCTCACCTTCCAGACATACTCATGGTTAATATCATTTTGGTGTAGAGCTTTCAAGACGACCTGTATTTTTATTTGTTGGATATATTTTTTAGAGAAATTAGATTATGCTATGCATACTTTAGGTAACCTCAATCAAGATAATCTTAATCTGGCAATAAATATAAATTTGCCTTCTTATTCTTAATAATACTCTTAATTGAAATAAGTAAAAAGTATTCTCTAAATAATTTTACAAATATAGCTATAACACTGAATACAAATATCAAAAATAATTGTTGAAAGGTATATAAGATAAAATAATTATTTCATAACTATATTCTAGGTTTTGGCTACCAAATAACAATAAACCAAAACGAAACCCAATGCCGTCAAGTTGATTCCAACCCACAGCAACCCTATAGGACAGAGTAGACCTGCCCCGTAGAGTTTCCAAGGCTGTAATCTTTACAGAAGCTGACTGCCACGTCTTTCTCCCGCAGAGCGGCTGGTGGGTTTGAACCACTGACCTTTTGGTTAGCAGCCAGGTACCTAACCGCTGTGCCACCTGTCAAATTCCTTGTTTTAGATAATGGCATGTCAAGCAATGCTGTTTTACACTCGATGTTGATTGTCAGGCAAAGCGTAGCTTAAAAATGTTTTGTTTATTTTGTTTAAACATGCTTTGGTTAATTTATGTGGTGAAGTTGAAAGCAAACATAATATAGCGAGAACGACTAAATAGCAATGAAACAAACATGACACAGAGGCAGAAAATAAAAGATTAATCGTTTCTCACAGTTTAGTCTTTTTGTGTGATTTCTCGTCAGTCTCTTGCAAGTTAGTTAAGTTGATTGGGCCGCGATGATGATCACAGTCAAAGCCAGTTTTCTTGATCTGAAAGTATGTCATGTAGGACTGGTACCAGTCAACTGTGTTTTCAAATACATGCTTTGTATTTAAAAGGGCCTTTGGCGAAAGTGTGGATTGCTTGGCAGCCCAAAGACATTCATAATATATTCTGAGTACTCAGGCACCTTCTGTTTATCTCAGGGATTTTTCCTTCAAACAAGAAGTCCCTAACCCATCCTACTGTTCTTTCCACCCAAGGTCATGAACTATCTAGACCCGTGTGCTGAGTATGGGTCAAGGCTCTATAATGTACAAACAACCCATCACGTGCTCAGCTGGTAATCACAGGTCAGCATTGTGTAACGAACGCTAGGTTGGGAAGACACAGGCAGAATACAATAGAAAAAAAAAAATCGCTGTCAAGTTAATTCTGACTCAAGGTGTCTCCACGTGTGTCAGAGTAGAACTGCGTTTCTTAGGGCTTTCAATTGCTGATTTTTTGCAAGTAGCTCATCAAGCCTTTCTTAGATGCATCTGGGTGGATCTGAACCTCCAAACTTTCAGTTAGCAGCCAAACCCATTAGCCATCTGCCCCACCCAGCGACTCATTGGACACAGTAGAGGGTGGAGCAAAATTTCATGGAATAGCTCCTAATTTCCACGACTTTTTCCTAGAAACTAACAGATTCTATGCAAATACTGAATTTAACATTTTTCATTCAGCCCTATTTTGTCTCTCTCACCTTCCTCAGCTCTCAGCCACTAAGCTTAGCTTGATTTACCTTCTTTTAGATTTGCTTCAGCTTTTCAAAGAAAGCACAGAGGGTAGTTTTCCAGACATCAGGTGGAATAACTCTGCACTATTTGCATTTGTGTGTGTGTGTGTGTGTGGTGTGTGAGATCACAGAAGCTCAAAGAAAATACCTTTCAGGGTAGACTAGAGACGAGTTTCTGATTCCCTAACCTGATAAGGTCTACAAATAGAAGGAGAAAGAGAGTGAATTTTACGTGCTGAATGCAAACACTTCTGTTGCCTCTTGTGGGCTTGCCTTCTGAGATGCTGCGCAGTTGGACTTCTCAAATTCCCTTACGCTTCTCAGCTTGGTTTTCAAGCTGATGGTACGTTGACGACTCTCTCACCGGCAACAGCAAAACTGTCTCCATTTACGTTTCTCTCTCCTCCTCTCTGCACGGATGGGTTACTTTCTTCCAAAAGGTTTTAGCTGCTGCAGGTGGAGTTCCTGGGAGTCAATGCTTTCATTATTTTTCACAGGAGAGGTCAGTAGGGCTCTCTGTCCTTTAACACCCAATGAGCCATGTAGCACATAAGTTTAGTACGTTGGAAGCTCTTGCCATGTAGTTAGTGCTCGGCCAACTGGCGAGCCCCGATTGCCTGCAGGATCCAGGCCAAACTCTTCAGTCTGTTAAGGGCTACCATCAAATGGCCTCCCTTCCTTATTACCCATCCTCCGGCTCCTTCCTTCTATCTGGTACTGCTTGCTGGCTCGCTTCCCTCGTGGACAAGCTTCGGGTGGTCCAGCTCCATGCTAGAACACACCCAGGGCTCAGCAGGTTCTAGCTCCTCCTTAGGGCCTAGTGAGGTGGGAAGACCCCTGGGCTCTGAGTCAGAGACCTGGTCATTCCACTGACTGGCTCTGACCACTGAGCAGGGCTTGGAACTAAAACTCAGTTTTTTGATCTGTAAAATGTGCTAACAATATCTGATAGATGGTTTTGTGAGGATCAAAAAGCACTTTCCACCACGCACCTGTCAGGTTGTTGATGTGGCTTGCGTGTTGCTGTGATGCTAGAAGCTATGCTACTGGTATTCCAAATACCTGCAGGGCCACCCATGGTGGACAGGTTTCAGCGGAGCTTCCAGACTAAGACAGACCAGGAAGAAAAGCCTGGTGATCCGCTTCTGAAAATTAGCCAATGAAGACCCTATGGATCACAACAGAATATTGTCTGATGCTGTACTGGAAGATGAATCTCATTAGTTGGAAGAACTCAAAATACACAGTGGCTGCAACAATGAACTTGAGCATACCCATGATCTTCAAGATGGTGCAGGCCTGGGAAAGGTTTCATTCTGTTGCTCATGGCGTCACCACAAGTTGGAATCAACTCTACAGCAACTAACGACAATAAAAGCTCTTTTCACTCGGGAAAGCCGTGAGCCTGTGCCAGCGGTTGTGTTCCTGCTGAAGTTCTTTGTCCACACCTCAGCAGTGTCACCCGTTCCTTCCTGCCTAGTCAAATCCTTCCCACCTTCTCAGCCCTTCTTGGTTCTGTCTACTTTCCAGTACTTTGCCCTGGCGCTCTGTCCACGTTGGTCTCTCGCTGGTCAAGTCACCTGTAAGCTTTACTGTCAGAAGGATACATTTGGTCACTTTAACAGAAAAGTACAGCTCTGTGTTTGATTTGACTCTTCTGCTTCTAACTCACGATAAATGAATCTGCTCATAACTCAATGATAAATGAATCCACAAATCCTCCTTCTCCCAGTGGTGCCGTATTCAGAAAACACGTAAGTTCAACATCAACATTGACTGAACATCAATTAGTTTTTTTAACAAATGTGGTAAAAATATATGTACCAGAATATTTTCTGATTCAACAATTTTTCCATGTACAACTCAGTGATGTTGATTGCATTCACCATGTTGTACGACCACCACCACTATCCATTTCCAAATTATTCCACCACCTTTAACAGAAACTCCGTACCTCCTAAGCAATGACTCCCCTTTTCCCCTCCCTCTCACCTCTGTTGTTGCTGTGTTGTGTGCCCTCGAGTAGATTCTGACTCATAACGACTCTCTAGGACAGAGTAGAACTACCCTATAGGGTTTCCAAGTCTGTATTCTTTACGGGAGCAGATCACCAGGTCTTTTCTCCCGTGAAGCTGCTGGGTGAGTTCGAACTGCCCACCTTTCAGTTAGCACTTAAACCACTGTACCACCAGGGCACCTTCCCACCCCTGGTGACCACTAATAGACTTTGGCTCCATATACTCTAACCTCTCTGTAAACACCAAAGGACAGTGACACTCATGATGGTCTGAACAGGTTTCCTCCTTGTCACAGCGTCAAGCAGCTCTGTACCCCCTCAGAACTTGTGCTGAACGCTACCAGTTCTCACATCCATTTCTGCCATCCTCCTGGGTCTATTCTTTTTCTCAGTGAGCTGACGTAGATCAAGTTAGCCTTTCTGACCATTTGGGGGAAGGGGGTACTTTTGAATCTTTCACAGTGCCTCATACAACATTATACCTGGCATTGGGTAGGTGTGCACTCAATAACTGTATTGAATCCATGCCATAATAACCACGTGGAGATTGGGATTAACCAACCAGATGGATGTGGTTGCTGTTCTCGGGTCTTGAGGAGTGTGGCCATGGCAAGGCTGGGAACGGTGTTATGTTGGAGGCCGAAGAACTAAGACAGGAAGTCTTCCTTTTCGGGTTCTCCCGAGTTTCCAGCGTGAAGCAGGTGAAGGCTTGTTGCTTACTCTGGGCAAGTGGCCGGTGAGGGTGTAGGAATAAGACCCAGCACCTTTGCCCTGCTCTCCTCCTCTGCCAGGCTCTTGTGTGGGGCTCTCTCCAGTCTGCCTGTTGACCAGCACTCTCATGCTTGCTTTTCCTCAGGGAGGGACCGGATCACCTGAACACATCTCCTAGATTCTTGTTTTACTACCCAGCTGGATCCTTGTAATCCCTTGTATTTGTAGAGTTCCCAGGTTTTCAGCCGATTTCACATACATCTGTACGGCTTGACGCTCTAAAAGACCATGGGGAGCAAACACTACGGGGCACTGAAGTGGAGTGTTACCCCTTTCACAGATGAGGAATGTGGAATAGAGGTAGTATGGGGTTTCCTCTGTCCCACACTGGCCATGGAGCCTTCTCCTGAAGCCTTCTCTAGTATATGCCTATCCCAATTCTTTAACTTTGTTCTATTTGTTGTTGCTAGTGGCCCATTGAGTTGGCTCCAACTCACAGTGACATTATGTACAATGTTGCCTGGTCCTATGCCATCTTCATGAGCGTTGCTGTGTTTGAATCCATTTTCATGGCTATTTTGTTAATCCATCTCACTGAGGGTTTCCCTTGTTTTCGCTGACCCTCTACCAAACACGATGTCCTTTCCTAGCAATTAGTCTTTCCTGATGACGTGTTCAAAGTTAGTGAGTTGAAGTTTCACTACCCTCACGTCTAAGGAACATTCATTCTGGTTGAAGTTTTTCTAAGATTGATTTGTTCATTCTTTGGCAATCCACAGTATATTTAATATTCTTTACCAGTACCACAGTTTGAATGCATTAATTCTCCTGTCTTCCTTAACCCCATGGACCAGAACAGAGTATTGTTCTATTTAGTGCCTGCCTTTCCTTTGTTAATTGATGCTATTGTCTACTTGTCTCTATACCCTTTAGGTTTGTCAGCCCTGGTCTGCCTTAACTGTCTACTCTCCACAGGGCAAAATCCTAATCAGTCTTATCTCACAGAAGGGGATCTGGCAAACTTTTGCATTGATTATGGAAAATGCTTCTGTCTTGATGGTGCTGACAACCGCAGATGTGTTGGAAGTGGGTTTGGGGGCACAGATGGTGGCCACAGGACTGGGGATCACTTGGGGAGAGTCTCCTCTTTGACAGGTAACAAGGAGGAAGGCACACCTGGACTTTTATGGGGGGAAATGAAAGGGAAATGATTTCGAGGGAAGATGTGTCTTCAGCCAGCCCCACGCGTCCATCTGGGTTAACTCTGAAAGACAGCCCCTGCACAGCCCGGCTACCTGTCATGTGGCGAAGAGACTTGGGCCTGCGCTGTAATAAACTGACCAAACCCATCACCATTTGGGGTCCAGCTGCGTTTCCCTGTTTTTGCTCACTCTTAAGATCAGTGTTCCCAGATTTGAACTGTGGAAAGGGAACGGTTTCTTGAAATCCCCACTAACTGGTAGGCTTTGGGCTCATTTCGCATATATATATATATATATATATATATACACACGTGTGGCAGTCTGCTTTCACAAAGATTGCAGCCTTGGAAACCCTATGGGGCAGTTCTACTCTGTCCTGTAGGGTTAATATGAGTCAAAATTGACTCAGTGGAAACACGTTTGGTTTTTTGGGTTCTATGTAGAGAAATAAGGAGAACTGGCGGTACAACAGTTAAGTGCTCAGCTGCTAACTGAAAGGTTGGCAGTTCGAATCCACCTAATTGCATTACAGGAGGAAGACCTGGCAATCTGCTCCCGTAAAGATTACAGACTAGGAAACCCTATGGGGGCACAGTTCTATTCTGTCACATGGGGACGCTATGAGTTGAAATTGACTTGACGGCACCCAACAACAACAAGTAGGATCCGCAGACAGAGCTTATCTCCCTGGCACTAACTGGCTGGCCTGGTTTTCAAATGCTACTCCCCCCTATTCCCCCCGCCACAAGTCAGAGCCACATGTGTGAATAATTCTCAGGAAGATGAATAACTGATATGGAGCTAATGGGTACCTCCTGCAAGGGTAGAGGATTTACCTCAGAGCTTCCCGGTCCTGCCTGATCGTTCTTATTACCTGGGGCACGTAAGACAAATACAGATATTCTGGGCTCAGCCTCAGACATACAACATCAGAATTTCTGAAGATATGAGCCTGGAGAGTCTTTTAAAAACTCACATCCTCCAAGTACACCTTCTCAAACAGTGCTGGCAGGAATATAAATTGGTGGAGACGTTTTAGAGGGCAATTTGACTATACCTTTCAAAATGTATAATTCACCGTCTTCTCTTTGAACCAGCAATTCAGCTATATCTTTCGGATATATTAGCAAACATATATGCCACTTTTGTAACAGCAAAAGATTGGAAACAACCTAAATATGTATTAAAATGGGGTTGGTTAAATAAATTAAAAGACATCTACACAATGGAATATCACAGTTATGAAAATAATCAGTAAGTTACATCATTTGGGAATGATTTGTGTATGCTGATATTGAAAGGTATCCACGTATATTTTATGTGAAAAAATAAGTTGACAAATAATTGAATTAGTTTGATCCTGTATGTGTATGTATATATATATATATATATATATATATATATACATACATACATGCGTATGTATGTACATATGTATTTATATTCGGACGTTTGTACATACCTATGTACACATCCATATACATATACATTTCTAGTCCCTGGGTGGTGCAAATGGTTAACACACTCAGCTGCTAATGGAAAGGTTGGTGGTTCGAGTCTACCCAGAGGCACCTTGGAAGAAAGGCCCGGTGATATACTTCCGAAAAATGAGTCATTGAAAACCCTATGGAGCATGGTTCTACTCTGACACACATGGGGCCGTCATGAGTCGGAACTGACTCGAGGGGCAACTGGTATACATCCGTATATCTACACAGTTCGCTCCTGAAACAATACATGAGAAACTCTTAGCTACAGGTACCCTGAAGAGTGAAGACAAATTTTACTTTCTACTTGACACCATCTCGTGCCATTTAAATTTATGTACTTACAGCACGTTTCCTTTTAAATTAAAAACCTTATTGTAAGCGTCTCAGCAACGATCAGGCGGGTTTGAGAACCATTGGCTGAGCTAGAGTTGGATGCTCGGGTTAAGCTAATGATCTTTGGAGCCTCCCAGGAGCTAATCTGCGAATGTTCTCGTTGTTTACTGAAGACAAAGCCGCTGCCCGAGGCACTTACCATGGCAACTGGTTTGATTTGGGGACCACCTTAAACGTCAGGACACGCCTGCTGCGGTTCCCAGGTGGTGGCTATATTTATTTCTCCAGGCGATTTCCTCTCTTTGCTTTCATGGATGAAGCAAATTCAGAAATATGTTTTTAGAATAAAAGAGGTGACTTCTTTGCTTAATTTTTTTGACCTGAAAATAATATTTAAACTACTCGGACTCTTTGAATCTATTTCACAGACATTATTAAATGAATGAACTTTTTTCACATTTTTTCACCAGTGCAAATCGGAGCTTTATGATACGAACGATAATGGATTGGAATCAACTGGTTAGTTTCAAGAAAGCAGGGGGTTTGAGACGGTGTCTACGCTCATGGATGGTGTGTAGTCTGTCAGAGCGCAGGGGCAGAGCCATAGTTTCTCGTGTTCACCAAATGTAAGAGACATGAAAGACAGAACAAACTTCAACTGAGCACTAGGCGTTGTGCTCCATATAAATTGCTTTATCACTTCGCTGAATAATCGGCAAGGAGATATTATTACTCTCATTTTAGAAGTGAGGAAACACTACAACCCTATGGAAAACAACATGACACCTCCTCAAAAAGCTAGAAATAGAAATATCTTATGATCCAGCAATCCCACTCATAGGTATATAGCCTAGAGGAATAAGAGCTTGCCACAAATAGTCATGTGCACACCTATGTTCATTGCAGCCCACCGTGTCAATCCATCTGGTTGAGGGTCTTCCTCTTTTTTGCTGAACCTCTAATTTACCAAGCATGATATCCTTTTCCAGGGACTGGTCCCTCCTGATAACATGTCCAAAATATGTAAGACAAAGTCTCATCAGTCTTGCTTCTAATGAGCATTCTGACTGTACTTCTTCCAAGACAGATTTGTTTGTTCTTCTGGCAGTCCATGGAATATTCAATACTCTTGGCCAACACCACAATTCAAAGGCATCAGTTCTTCCATGGTCTTCCTTATTCATCATCCAGCTTTTACATGCATATGAGACGATTGAAAACACCATGGCTTGGGTCAGGCGCACCTTAGTCCTTAAAGTGACATCTTTACTTTTTAACACTTTAAAGAGGTCTACATGAATATTACGGTAGCTATAATAGAATTCCTGGCTGGCTTGGGAGATTTGAGAGCAGGTCTCACTTCTCAAGTAGACAACAAGACCCCAAGTAGAAATGACCATGTGGTGGGTCTGGACGGACAGGCCTTAGCTCTACAGGTATGAGAACAGTAGAATTATCCTATGTGACTGAGCCAGGCCTAGAGGTAGACATGGCCTTGGGGAGTCCACAACATTCCCTGAAGCTCCATCAGGTGCTGGAACAGCAGAATGTCCCATGCACCAAGACCTGTTGCTGTTGAGTCGATGCCAACTCATAGCCACCCTATAGGACAGGGTAGAACTGTCGCATAGGGTTTCCAAGGCTGTAAATCTTTATGGGAGCAGACTGCCACATCTTTCACCCACAGAGAGGCTGGTGGTTTCGAACTGCTGACCTTTTGGTTAACAGCGGAGCGCTTGACCACTGTGTCACCAGGCCTCCTTGCACTGAGACAATCCTCTAAACCCAGAGTAAGACGCAAACTAGAAATGTCCTTTTGGACATGAATGAAGATGAGCAGAGCTGCCATCTGTGTAAAAACTGGGAGAAAGGAGAGTGACCTCAGATGTTGTCCCACGTTGGAGAGGACTCAGCTCTTCTCTCCTCCCTCACCTGCGGAGTTTTGTCTGGGTGTGAGCACTTTGGCGAGCCAAGCTGGGCTCATTCAGGCCAGAGCAAAAGTGAAGCCCCAGACTGGTTCCTGCCATTAGCACCACGTGAGGTAAACCTCAGGAGGGCAGGGGCTGCTGGAGCCACCGTGAGGCTCTGGGGTACAGTGTTCTCAGAAGACCCCGGAGGAAGCAAAAATGAGACACTTCCCAGGGTGGCGGTTGAGTGAAACAAACTGATCAGTCCATTAGCCAACAGTTCACTGCACATTGGGGAAAAACAAATAGGAACTGTGTTCTTCCCTCTTGCTGTTTATAGGTCAAAATGCTTTTGTAATAAAATGCCACAAGACTCTGGAAGCCAGGTAGATCCCTGAATTTTTCAAATAAAAGCCGACGTTCCTAAATATTGCAGCGATTTTCTTTGTAAATAGGTTTAACCTTAGACCTTCTGTCATCTCGCATTTTTACACAGGAAATTAATTTTCTCCATCCTCCTGGTGTTTGAGAGAAGAGAAAAATGGAAAAATTCCCTGGGATTTCGAAAAGCTGCCATATAAACTTTAAAATTAAACAGATGTTATATGAATCACATATAAATTGGAGCCCTGGGATCCTGGGCCATAAACTGAATGGGATATTCTGAAGCAGGACAAGAAGTGGATTTTTGGCAATTACTGGAGCCCTCGTGGATCAAAAATATCAAATGAAGATGGATCTTTGTGTTTCAGCAAGAGTTGGAGAGAATATTCCAGAACATAAATCCTGTCCCACAGATTTTAAACCTGTGGAGGGCAGAGGCCATGTCTTACTCCACTTTCTATTCTCAGCACCTAGAAAGCATCTAGCACACAGAAGACACCCAAATCCTTTCTGGAATTCAATGCCTTGGGGGCAAGCACAGTGCTGGTAAAGTTCTGGAAGCCCTGCAGTTGACCTCAGTCTCATTACTTAGTTTAGATTTTCTCAAAAGCAGAGTCTGAGGCAAGGACTTGGGTGCAGGTGATCCCAAGAAGCAGGAGTGAGGGATGGCTGAAAATGAAACAGGAAAGGAAGAAAGGGAGAAAAGATAATATTAGGGAGAATTATCAAGGTCTCTGCTTTGGGAGAGGGGATGTTGGTGGCTCGGGTAGAATTCTCACCTTCCATGTAGGACACCTAGGTTTGATTCCTGGACAATGAACCCGTGCACAGCCACCACTCATCTGTCAGTAGAGGCTATGTTGCTATGTTGTTGAACAGTTTTCAGTGGAACTTCCAGACTAAGATGGACTAGGAAGAAAGGCCTGGTAATCTACTTCCCAAAATCAGCCAATGAAAACTGTGGATCACAATGGTTTTATTCACAACTGATCATGGGGATGGAGCAGGACAGGGCAGCATTTTGTTCCATTGCACACAGGGTCACCATGAGTTGGGCACCCGCTCGATGGCAGCTACCACCACCAACGATTGCTTTGGGAATGGTGGGGATTGAATTTGCTGGGACCTCTTCAAAAGGTAGAGCATGTCTCTGGCATTGTCCATTCTGAGGACAAAGGCTGGGGCATTTACTTGCTGACTCCAGTCCTCTATTTCAACAGAAGGCTTGAAGACAGAAAAGCAAAAGCAGAAGGATGCAGCTACATGCAACTGAGGTGGGACACTGTTGTTCTGAGTTCACCACAGCTGGGCTGGAATCAGAGCTGACCAACAGGATGTGCTTTGGGGCACCAAGAGTATCTTCTACACTTATTATACCAACTTTCCATCCCCCTCCTCCTACCTTCAGGAAGAATCTTGGATTTGGTCTCTCCTAGATAGTGTCTGAAGTCCCTGGGCTGTGCAAAAGTTTAGTGCACTTGGCTGCTAACCCAAAGATTGGTGGTTCTAGTCCACCCAGAGTTGCCTCAGAAGAAAGGGGTAGCGACCTACTTCCAAAATGCAGTCACTGAAAACCCTGCGAAGCACAGTTCTACTCTGACACGCATGGGTTCGCCAAGAGTCAGAGTCGACGGCATCTGGTTGGCTGGTTTACAGTGTTTATGGCTGCCCTGGAATCCCTTTCAAATAGAAAGAGATTCACCCTTTATTGGAAGGGATGAGTTTTGCTATTTGGAGTACCAGGGAGGGAGGCTAGGTCAGGATGTCAGCAAGCCTGGGAGCACATGCTGCTGCCATAATCCTTAGCTACCTGCCACGTCCTTCCTGGGAAAGGTTCCTGGAGGAGGTTTCTATCCCACTGGCCCTCATCAGCCTTCCTCTCTCTCCAGTTCCTGCAGCGAGCATAGGCTTTGTAATAGTAGTGTCATTCCAGCCTGTATCTTTACTGATTTTACTTTATTCATCAATTGTTGTTGTTGTTAGGTGCCATCGAGTCAGTTCCAGCTCATAGTAACGCTATGTACAACAGAATAAGACACTGCCCGGTCCTGTACCATCCTCACAATCTTTGCTATGTTTGAGCCCACTGTTGCAGCCACTGTATGAATACATCTGGTATTATTAATGGATGTTTGCAACTGTTTCTTCTCATTTTGAGTCGTGCCACAACAGCAAATGAAGGTCCTGAAGGCCTGACTCCATCCACGTCATTAAGGTCGACTCTATTTTGAGGAGGCAGCTCTTCCTCAGTCGTATTTTGAGTGACTTTCAACCTGAGAGGCTCGTCTTCTGGCACTATATCAGACAATGTTCCACTGCTATTCATAAGGTTTTCACTAGCCAGTTTTTTCAGAAGTAGACTGCCGGGTCCTTCTTCCTAGTCTGTCTTAGTCTGGAAGCTCAGCTGAAACCTGTCCACCAAGGGTGACCTGCTGGTGTTGGAAATATTGGTGGCAAAGCTTCCAGTATCACAGCAAAGCACAAGCCACCACAGTACGACAAACTGACAGACACATGGTGGATCCTTAATTAATTCACCTTAAAAGCTGTCTTTCCATTTCTATACCACTTTCTAGCCATCCCCCATGTTCAGCTCAAAACCTTCCTCTTCCATGAATTTCAGTGGATTATAAAGAGACCTGGACCAGGAGTTAGGAACTCTGGGTTCTAGTCCTGGCATCTGTTGTTGTCGGATGCCGTCGAGCTGATTCCCACTCAGTGACCCCATGTGACAGAGTAGAACTGCCCCACAAGTTTTTGTTGGCTGTCATCTTTATGGGAGCAGATCGCCTGATCTTTCTCACGCAGAGCTGCTGGATGGGTTCAAACTACCAGCCTTTCGTTTGGCAGCTGAGCACTTAAATAAATTGTGTGCAAGTGTCTGAACGTCTTTGGGTCTCCTTGTTCCTGGTACAAAATGAAGACAACCATCGTGCCTCCGTTGCCTCAGAGTGCGGTGGTGAGGACCACATGAGAACCTGCGTGAGAAAGTGTTTTTGTTCTAGAAAGCAGTGTGCAAATACAGGCAGGGGTGTAAAAAAGAGAAACACAGCGTATGGAATCTTGACCTTGGAGTCAACTCGACCTTGGAACGGTTGTCTGTTTCCTCTGAGCCTCAGTCCCAACTCCTGTAAATTGAGATTATTTGTAAGCTCCCCCTACGCTGCTCAAATTCTAGGGTTAGTCGTTATTGAGTCAATAAACACAGTCTGCTCCGTGCCAGGCTCTGCATGAGGCACCAGGGATCCAAGCATGACTAACTTCAGTCCTGCCCTTCCCGAGCTTTGTTCTTCCCAAAGTTCCCTTCTTCATAATCCCACAAGGGCCATTTCCACCCTTTTATGACATGTTTTACTCATCGGTAGAGGAACAAGGTTTGGAGAAGCATAAAGATGGGAGCAGGAAGGGGTGGTTGTGGGGGGAGTCAGTGTCCAAAGTCATGTTGTTTTGTCAACAGTTAAGGAAGCTATTGGCGATGGATTCCCCTATAGTGGCCAAAAGTGACATTTTATTAAAATTTCATCTCCAGAATGTCCTAGCTCAGCCTGGCTTCATTTAGTTGGCCTACCTCTGGGTTTACTAACAACATGCAGCTGTTTAAGGTGTGGGGTGAGAGCATATCCCTTCCTTGGATTATTTCTGACAACGAGCATGTGTGTTGTTGTCTTACCAACTCTTCTTTAGTTTTCAATTCATCTTTGTTGTGTCATGTATCAGGGGTGCTCCTTTTACAAGAGATGGGAGCTATCTGTCTGTCCTTGTCACATCCAGGCAAACCTTCTTAGTGGCTGGGCACTGGTCTGAGTCTAGACGTAGAACTTGAAGTATTTCATTTGTTTGTTCAACAAAAACATTTTTTTGAGCACTTGGTGACTGGTCCTCTGACCGTAGCTGGAAACATAGTAGTGACAAGTCAGGGAAGCTTATTGTCCCCTTGGAGGTCCCATTCTGCTGGGAAAGAGATACAATATATGAGAAGCATATAAAGAAACAAGTTCAGATGGTGATAAGGGCCAGGGCAATGTGATGGAGAGGGAGAGATGGGGGTGGGCGGGGAGCCATTAGATGGTGTGGACAAAGAGGTCTTCTTCGAGAAGTAATATTTGAGCAGACAATTTAATGAAAAGCAATGAGACATGGGGGAAATTTTGGGAAGAAGTGCTTTCCACTCCAATGAAACAGAAAATCTAAAGACCTCAAGGACAGGAAGAATGTAGCATGTTGATGGAACTGGAATAATGCCTAGATTCCCAGTCTTCTCTGCAGTTGGAAGGGTCCATGTGACTAGGCTGTGACCAATAGTATGTTGGCCTACTTCCATGCCTGGTCCATGAAACCCTCCCTCCCAATCCCCACACTCTTTGACTGTCCCTTGTCCACCACCTTGATCCTGAGGTTCCAGTAGAGGACCTTAGAACCGTAAAAGCTGGTCCATCCACTGGATGGAAAAATCCTAGTTTCTGAATGACTCCGTGGAGCAGAGACCCTCTGAACCCTAGATTCCCAAATGACTCTGTGGAGTGGAGACTCCCATTAGGCTGTGACGTCAGTGAGGAATGGGTAAAGCCACCAATCTTTTAATGTTATTTGCTGTGACTGTTAGTTCCAGCTAATCATTTTGCTGAAAATGGTGATTCTTTTCTGGGGTTCCTGCCTTCTCTTTTAATTTGTGGCAGATATGGTAAAATGTAGTCATAATATTTGAAAGTGGAGGAGTATTTTTATATAAAAGTAATAAATCCATAAGATAGTGTCATAGTTATCTAGTGCTGCTATAACAGAAATACCACAAGTGGACGACTTTAACAAACAGAAATTTATTCTCTCACAGTCTAGGAGGCTAGAAGCCCGAATTCAGGGTGACGGCTCCAGGGGAAGGCTTTCTCTCCTTGTCGGCTGCGGGGGAAGATCGTTGTTATCAACCTTCCCCTGGTCTAGGAGATTTTCAGTGCAGGGGCCCTGGGTCCAAAGGACACGCTGTGCTCCTGGCACAACTTTTTTGGTGGTATGAGGTCCCCCTGTCTCTCTGTTTGCTTTTCTCTTTTATATCTCGAAAGGAGATTGACTCAAGATGCACCCTAATCTTGTAGATTGAGTCCTGCCTCATTAACATAACTGCCTGTAATCCTGCCTCATTAACATCATAGAGGTAGGATTGACAACACATAGGAAAATCATATCCAATGACAAAATGATAGACAGTCACACAATATTGGCCTAGCCAAGTTGACACACATTTTTGGGGGACACAATTCAAACCATAATAGATGGAGACTAGGATCTATCTGATAAGCTTATAACAGAGTGAAAAATAACTAAAGTGGATATGTAAATTTAACCTTGAAGAAATGCTCTAAAAGTGAAATATCCAGTCAAGTAGGTAGATGTTTCATTTTCAGGGATGACATGTAATTCTTTAGTGATTTTAACTTTCAACTAGAGAAATTGTTTACTTTACACAAGAATGTTGCCTTTCACCAGTCTGAAATTCATTCCAGAAAGCCAGCTACAGTGAGTTCTTTTATTTACTAATGTAGTGCAGGGAGAAAATTTTCTCAAGGAAAAAAATAAATCTTTTCCTCTGCCAAACAATTAGCTTTAAGTGAAGGAAATATAAATAGAAGCACAATTCTTTAATTTGTTAACTTTTTTCCTGCCACACATACAGCTGACATAGACATATGACACAGATAATCTATGCAAATATATCAACACCCCCCCCCCCATTCTAGTACACCTTACCTTCTGGTAATGTTGTATGGCTTGGTTTATCTTTCTGTTTTGGAGTGTCTAACAGTCCAGTACTAACCTGTTTGTTTTGTTTTGTCATTGGTCCTGAGTCTGCAGGTGGTAGAATATTCTAGAAGAAGCACTAGACCAGAGTCAATGATTCCAGTCCCATCTCTGCCACTACTTGGCCTGTGACCCTAGACATTACCTCATCTCTTTGGATCTTTATTTTCTTAACTACAAAACGAAGTTGGATGAAGAGAATGGGCTTTGGAGTCAGATGAACCAGGGTGACCTGGGCAAGTTCTTTAGGCTCTCAGAGGCTTGTTTCCCTAATTTATAACATGAGGGTGATGCCTCCTCCGTCACTGGGGTTGGTGAGCATTGATGAGACAAGGCCCGGTTTGCAGTGGGTATTGGACTGTTGGCTTTCCTTGCCTTCTCCTCTAGATGTTGAGAACTGAGACTTTTCCCCAGAGGAGCAGCAAAGATGGGAATTCAATCTTCCTTACATCATTGGAGGTCAGGCTGGTATAGCTTTCACTGGGTAGGATAGACTTCTGTCTTATTCTCTTAATGATCAGAGAAAATATACTAGAAAAGGACTGTCGTGGAGACATCACCTCCTGCACATCATACAAACTCTCACACCCGTAGCTGGCTCTGTGCAGAAGCAGGGATATGCAGACACACACACAAACGCAGACGCACACCACGCACACAAGCACACACGCGCACAAGCACACACACACACAAGCACACGCACCCACTTGCACTCATTCTCTGTGAGATTGCGTCTGAGCCATTGCATGCGTCTTTCTGACCTTCGGTTCCCCTCTTTCTCTTTTTTAAAAAACTGTGGTGCAAATATACACAACAAAACATTCACCAATTCCATAGTTTCCACCTGCACCATTCAATGACATTGAATACACTCTTCATGTTGCGCAACCCTATCGCTATCTTTTCCCTAATTGTTATCTCACCATTAACACTCTGCCCATCACCATTAACATAGACTTAATGATCCCTAAGCAACAACACCCCTCCCCCACCCAGTAACCATTAGTGATCTTTGGTTTCTATATATTTGCTTATTTCAAATCAGCGAGGCCGTACAGTGTTCGTCCTTTGGCAACTGACTGACTTCACTCAGCATGGGTGTTTTCAAGGTTCCTCCACGCTGTGGCATACATCAGGACTTCCTTTCTCTTTAGGGCTGAGTAATATTCCGTTGTATGTACATACCGCTTTGGTTTATCCATCTGGCTTGCTCTTTTACGACAGCATAGGAGAGAAGAGGAGAGAGGTGGTAGGCAGAGAGGTGGGTTTGCTGCCTTCTGCTCTGATGGTGCCCGACTAAATGCACAAGGAAGTCATCAAAAGAAAATCATCAAGAAACATCTTTACAATACTGGAATTATAACCATAGGATGTTGGTTTCTCTTAGTTATGCATGAAAGGTCGAAAAGGAGAAAAAGAATCACTATCCTCATCAGCAGAAGTTTTGTTAGTGTGATCAAAACTGTCCCAAGGGACAACTGAGGGGACCAGGGTGAGAAGTGGTTACCTGGGTTGGCTCTTGGCCTTGTTACTCTCCAGAAAGGAGATATTGCAGATGGCACACTCTTTGGCCTTCCCCCTTCCTCACACGGATCGCGACGTAGCCTAGGAGCAGGAAACCTCATTTCTCGTCCTGGCTTTGTTACTAACCAGTTTGCACCTCCCAGCCTGTCTTTTCATTTTCTAGGCCTCCCTCAGTTTCCACATCGTTAGCATGAAGGAGATGGACATCATTAACTGCTAAGATCTTTGTTCTAGCATTATGTGATTTGAACATAGGATTTTATTGAAGTATATAGTAATACATGTGTCTTAAAAGTCACTTCTTTGCATATACCCTTACTTTCATAGTTATTGCTTTTGAATATGTATTATCTAAGCTAGACAATCATGTTACCAATATATTTCTTTCAGTCCCTTTTGAAATTTCTCCTCTTCCTATACATTAATCTAAACCTAAATATATCTATCAATAAAATACCCAAACCAAAATAAACCAAGCCTATTGCCGTGGAGTCGATTCCGACTCCTACTGACCCTATAAGACAGAGTAGAACTGCTCCATAGGGTTCCCAAGGCTGTTATCATTACAGAAGCAGACTGCCACATCTTTCTTCCATGGAGCAGCTGGTGCGTTCGAACCACCAACATTTTGGTTAGCAGTCGAGTGCTTTAACCAATGTGCCACCAGGGCTCCTTATATAATGCCCAGATATTATATTTATAATATTATGTATCTATATAATAATGCTAATTGATATCAGGTGATCTAAAAATGAAGGATTGGTTCAACTTATAAATGTTATACATATTTATAATAATATAGATGTATACATACAATGGCCAACTATTAATATATTTTATGCTTCTTCATGTAATAACACATTTTAGGAAATGCTACTCTAGTTCTTTTTTTTTCTGAGAGAGATATTATTATACAGTTACTCAAAAGTTTAATTTTCTCTCTTCAGTAACGTATTTGGTGAGGATCGTAGCTGATGGACCAATGTTTGCACTGACCCATAGACTATTCTACATTAACCCCCCAAATCTGAAGCTTATCATTGCTTTTGCTCTAAAAAGCAGGGCTTTGAACCAGTTCTTTCTGGGATGAACCCCTGCTAAGAACTTGCATTTCCACCCCCAGATATACTGAATCAGAATCTACAGTTTAACAAGATCCCCAGGCGATTCTTATGTATAATAAATGTTGAGAATCACTGCTCTCCTAGTGGTTCTCAGAACTGGTCCCCAATCAGCAGCATTAGCATCGCCTGGGAACTTGTTAGAAATGCAAGTTCTCAGCAGGGGTTTGAACCTGAATGAACAGGCTCTGAAGGCCTGCTACAAAGTTTTGAGACATGGTAAACTTTTCTTGCTCTTCCCAGGGACACCTGCTGATCTACACCTGGCATTCTGTGTAACACAGATGCAGGAGATTGTAAGATCAGAAGGAGGCTTAGGAAGACGGTGCAGATCAACTTCTGGGTAGCACACTTCCCTTTTTTGCTAAGAGGGCATCAGCTCTATGACAAAGCATTGTGTATGGGCTTTATCTCTTCTGTAGTTTGACGTCTGAGCTAAGGTGCTCACATAGCTCCTTTAAGCCTCCCTTTTGGATATTTGAAGTGTCTAATGTTCATATGCTCATTTACTGACTCTTGGAAGATGAATTCCCTGCACTTCTTGGTTTTGAAAGTTTCACAAGAATTGGAATTCGTGAAACACACAGCAAGTTGAACTGAGCCTTCATTTTGAAATCACCTGATATCAATTAGCATTCCTCCAGTTTGGGGCTGATTTATGATGCCCTTGTAAGGCCCTGAAAATATGAAAGCAGAGAAGCAGTATTTCAAAATGCAGCATAAAATCAACAATAAAATGTATATTTATAACTTGAAAAGTATGATTTCATTTTGGAGAATTACCAGCCCAATAGCAGTAATAAGCATGATTTTCATTGTCCCATATTGTACTTATTAAGCACTTCAGGGGACTGGTGAATAAATCAAATTGTGGGATCAGTTGTGGGTATCTGAACACATTTTTAAATATTGTAAAAATGTGGAAAAGTATCACAACGGGTTATCATTTGTTCATATTTTCCAAAAGGGTTTACTCATAAGCTCATTCTTACATCCTCCTACAAGCTGGAGCGCAGCCTGAATGGTCTGCAAAGTGACATCCTTTTAATAAATGCAGATTTAATATGGCCCTGAGATAAGATGAGACCCTTCAAAAACCCCATTCCGATGCCACAGATTCTGATTTACCCTCAGAAAATTCAGGAAGAGCTAGGTGGCTGGGAGGATGCAATGTTATCAGACGATTTAGGGTGATTACACGCCTGCTTTTGATTTAAAAATCTGATAAAAAAATTCAGTATGGGACGTTAAAGCATTGAATGGAAATATCCCAACTTGCTCTGTTTGTACTTTGCTGGTTTTACAAGTCAAGTCAGTTCGATCCAACCAACATTTCTCGACAATGTACAATGTGCCAGGTCTTGTCGGGGGCTACAATCAGAGAAGCTGGTAGTCTGCACGGCTCTTACTGGCGTATGGATCCGTGTGAAAGCCTGAAGTTCCGGGTTTACCCCGGAGCGCGACCCTCCTGCCTGTGGCTAGTATTCTGGGTTCAAAGCAATGATCGTGGATTCCAGTGGGACTGAGGCGCCTGGCGTGGCCTGTCTCTAGAGGTCAGCATCCCCAGGAAGTCATTGTACTGTCGTCCTAGGTTGTCTTCACTGGTGGCTGGATCAAGCGGGGACAGTCTGGTAGTAGTTAATCTCAGATGGATAATTCACCTGTTAAGAAGTGGTTCCCACTTTTCTGTGGGGAGAGGGTTGGTGACAGGGGTATCTCCAAGGAGCTCTATGATCAAAAGAATTAAACAAGATAAAAAACATTTTATTCGCATTCCTTAGGACAGGGCTGTTAGACCACCACCTGTCTGTCAGCGTGTTGTACTGGGATGGATTGCACGGAGCTGTGATGCTGGAAGCTATCCCACCAGTATTTCAAATACCAGCAGGACCACCCATGATGGACAGAATTCACTGGACCTTCCAGACTAAAATAGACTAGGAAGAAAGGCCTGGTGATCTACTTCTGAAAATTAGCCACTGAAAACCTTATGGAGCACTACAGAATACTGCTCAATATCGTGCTGGAAGATGAGCCCCCTAGGTTGGAAGGCTCTCAAAATACGCAGTAGCTACAATAATGGAGTCACGCATACCAGTGATTGTGAAGATGGCTCAGGACTGGGTAACATTTCGTTCTGTTGTACATGGGGTCGCCATAAATTGGAGCCAACCTGGTGGCAGCTAACAAGAACATTAGATCGTGGGTTCTGTAGCTAAAAGCAAAATAAACCGCTTTTGCCTCTGATGTGTACATGGCAGAGTGCCAGGTTCCTTCCAGGTTTCCCAGAGGAGATGGTAGACACGAGTGAGCCCCGAAGTGTCAGCAGATGAGTCCTCACGAGTGTGCCGCTGAGGGGTGAAGATGCTGACTGCATCTGGGATGGTTCCTCCTCCAAGTTTCTCAGCTGCTTGCTGATGCTGGATCCCCAGTGCAGTGACAGAGAGGATCTTAAACTCTGTGATCAGAATGGCCGATCAGGAAGGGACAGTCTGCTCAGACTGGTGCTGTGATGCCCTGTATCACTTCCAGGCAGCAGGCTCAGAGTTTCTGCTTGTAAGCTCTTGGGTTCCTGGTTTCCAAGTAGCTGATTCACAGCCTGTGCAGACCACATTCCCATCATGCGGTGAGTGATGCAGTCAGGGAATTGATTGCATCCCATTCTATCGTCTCTTCACAAGGCATGAAACATTTTGGGGAAGTGATGGAGAGCAGAGGAAACCAAGTGAAAGGTTGTGAAGGTTGTTTAAAATGCTTTCTATTTACTTTCTCACATGGGTGGCTTGTTTTTGGTTCCAAACTTGCTTAGATACAAAATTCTAGTTCTGCCTAAGCAATGAAATGTTGCGATAGTTTTGGAAAGAAATGTGACATCTGATATCTCCTCACACTTAAGTATTTTTTCTTTAGTAACATAGACTTTTGAGGAAGTCTACCACTTGGCTGTCTTCCTGTAAAAGCGAGCCAAAAAAACCATTTGCCTTGGAGTCAATCCTGACTCATGGAGACCCCATGTGTGTCAGAATAGAACTGTGCTCCATAGGATTTTCAGTGGCTGATTTTTTAGAAGTAGATTCCCAGGCGTTTCTTCTGAGGTGCCTCTGGGTGGACTCAAACCTCCAACCTTTTGGTTAGCAGCTGAGCATGTTAACTGTTTGTACTACCCAGGGACTCCTATGTAAAAGGGAGAGGAAAGACTTTGTTTTCCTCTGGCTCTCGTGGCTCTGTGGTTGGTCCTAGACCAATAGCATTGTCTATGAGTTCTTGGAGGCTAGACCTAAACCCTCAGGTGCTTTCTCGAAGGCTTGGGGGAAGCTGCACCCCTCCTGTGGGTCTGTCTCCACTCCGTCCTCACCACCCTCCACAGCTTCACCTAGAGCAGCCCTGCCTTCTTGTCTGTTTCACGTACTGAGATCCCCTTTAAAAGAAGAAGAAAAAAAGAACAAGGGAAAACTACTGCATGAGACAATCCACAAGGAGGTAATTCACTATTCAATACTGAGAAAGAGCTGAAATCTGAAGCCTGTAAGTACAGCCATTGAAAATATTTTCTACAGAAAAGTTTAAAAACCAAAACGGAATTTGAAATAAAAACCTGACAGTCTATTTTATGGCAGGTGAAGAACACAATGTTATTAGGGACCAATATGTTCAAAATATTTGGGGAATATATGGTGGGCTATTTTTATATATTCTAAATTTAAGAAAAATGAAATGAATTGTCAGTGGGCAACATCATGATATTGTCTTTTCTACAATTAGGAAATGGCACAAATAAATGCCACCACTTATCTGTCAGTTTGGAGCCCAGATGGTGCAGTGATTAAAAGCTCAGTCGCTAATCAGAAGGTCAGCAGTTCAAATCCACCAGCTGCTCCCTGGAAACCCTATGGGGCAGTTCTGCTCTGTCCTATAGAGTCGCTATGAGTCAGAATTGCTATGTTGACAATGGGTACCTGTCAGTTTGTCATACTGTAGTGGCTTGCTTGTTACTACGATGCTGGAAGCTTTTGCCACCAGTAGGAGTACTCACGGTGGACAGGTTTCAGCAGAGCTTCCAAACTAAGACAGACTAGTAAAAAAGGTCTCATAGTCTATCAAAAAAATTAGCCAAAGAAAGTCTTGCGGATCACAACAGAATATTGTCTGATACAGAAACGTCATCAGGAAAGACCAATTGCTAGAAGAGGACATGTTGTTTGGCAAAGAAGAGGGCCAATAAAAATAAGGGAAACCCTCCATAAGATGGACTGACACAGTGGTCACAACAATGACCTCAAACAGACCAATGACCATGAAGACGGCACAGGACTGGGCAGTGTTTCATTCTGTTGTACAATGGAGCCAACTCGATGGCAACTTACAGCAACAACATAAGTGAATAAATGCAGTGAATGGAACCATCCACTTCATGCTAGGGTGGGTCCTGTTCTGGCTGAACACACAGACTGATTTTGGCCCTTTTTTGATGTGTGTGTTTATTGATCGAAATTGACCTTTGGGCATCGCTTTTGCTGTGTCCCAAAAGTTTTGGTATATTGTGTTTTCATTTTTGTTTGATTCTAGGAGTTTTTTTAATTTCATTGTTAATTTCTTCTATTACCCAGTGGTTTTTAAGCAAGAAGTTATGCAGTTTCCACGTCTTTGATTTTTTCCCTTTTTCTTCCTGTTATTGATTTCTAATTTTATAGCGTTGTGATCTGAGAAGATGCTTTGTATTACTTTGATATTTTTGAATTTATTGGGCCTAATATACGGCCTATTTTGGAGAACGATCTATGTGTGTTGGAGAAGAATGTGTACTGTGCTTCTGTTAGTTGGAGTGTTGGAGTGTCGATGAGGTCAAGTTGCTTGATTGTGATGTTTAGATCCTCTGTGTCTTTGTTGAGTTTCTTTCTACTTCTTCTGTCCTTCATCGAAAGTGGTGTGTTAAAGTCTCCTGCTATTATTGAGGAATTGTCTATTTCTCTTTTTAATACTATTTATTTTATGTATTTCGGAGCTCTGCTGTTGGGTGCTTAAATATTTATTTTGGTTCTGTCCTCTTGGTTGATTGATGCTTTAATTATTATATAATGCCCTTCTTTGTCTCTTATGATGGATTTTGACTTAAAGTCTATTTTATCAGAGATTGTTATTGTCACTGCCGCTCACTTTTGGTTAGTATATGCTTGATATATTTTTTTCCATCCTTTGGTTTTTAACCTATTTGTGTCTTTGTGTCTAAGATGTGTCTCTTTTAGGCAACATATCAATGGGTTATTTTTTTTAATCCATTCTGTTACTCTCTGTGTCTTGACTGGTGTATTTAATCCATTTACATTCAGTGTGATTATTGAAAGTTATGAATTTACTGCTGTCATTCTGTTGTGCTTTTTTTTTGTGCTGTTGATGATTTCTTTTTTCCGCTTGCTTTTCTGTACTGAGTTCTTTTTGTTTATGGGTTTTATTTTCATTTCCTACATTGTTGTTGATTTTGTATTTACTGAGTCTTTATGGTTTTCTTCTTTTTTATTTTGGTGAATAGGTTTATTAATTTTCTTTGCAGTTACCCTGAAATTTACCTCTATCTTCCTATGTATGAATAGTGTGCTATATCTTGATGTTGCTTTGATTTCCTCTCCATGTGGAAGTTCTGTAGCTATACCATTTATTCCCCCTTTTTATTTTGAAGTTATCATCATTTACAGATAAACATCTCTGGTTCCTTGTTTTCAGTCTTGTTGATTTATTTTATTTTTGAGAATTTTTTGTCTTGGTTTGTATCTGGGTGATGTTGTTATGTATCTTTTTTTTGTTTATTGTTGTAGTTTAAGTGAAGTTTACATTTCAAGTTAGTTTCTTATATAAAAATTTATATATACATTGTTACGTGACCCTGGTTGCTCTCCCTCTACTATGACAGCACACTCCTCCTTTTCACCCCTGATTTCCCATGCCCATTCAACCAGCTCCTAACCCTCTCTGCCTTCTCATCTCACCTCCAGACAGAAGCTGCCTGTTTAGTCTCATGTATCTACTTGAGCTAAGAAGCACACTCTTCACGGGTATCATTTTATGTCCCATAGTCCAGTCCAGTCTTTGTCTGAAGAGTTGGCCTCAGAAATTGTTTTAGTTCTGGGCTGACAGAGAGTCTAGGAGCCATGCTTTCCGAGGTTCGTCCAGTCTCATTCAGACCATTAAGTCTGGTCTTTTTACTAGAATTTGAGTTCTGCACCACACCTTTCTCCTGCACCATCAGGGACTCTCTGTTGAGTTCCCTGCCAGGGCGGTCATTGATAGTAGCTGGGCACCATCTACTTCTTCTGGTCTCAGGCTGATGAAGTCTCTGGTTTATGTGGCCCTTTCTGTCTCTTGGGATAATACTTTCCTTGTGTCTTTGGTGTTCTTCATTCTCCTTTATTCCAGGTGGTTGGGACCAATTGATGCATCTTAGATGGCTGCTTGCAAGCTTTTAAGACCCCAGATGCCACTCACCAAAGTAGGATATTGTCCTGTGTCTTAATCTTAGGTGGTTGTCTGATGTTTTTGGATCTCTTTCCCAAGGGCTTCCTTTAATACTTCTTGTAAAGTTGATCTAGTTTTTACAAATTCCCTTAATTTCTTTTTATCTAGAATTGTCCTAGATTCATGATCGTATTCGAGAGACATTTTTGATGATATATAATTCTTGGTTGACAATTTTTTTCTTTCAGTGTTTTATATATGTCATCCCATTGCCTTCTTGCCAACATGGTTTCTTAGAAATCAAAGCTTAGTCTTATTGGTTCCCCTTTGTAGGTGACAGGTTATTTTTCCCAAGCTTCTCTCAGGATTGTTTCTTTGTCTTTAGTTTTGGAAAGTTTGATTATGATATGTCTTGGTGACTTTCTTTTGGGGTCTATCCTGTATGGGATTTGATGAGCATCTTGGATGGATATCTTCTCATCTTTCATTATATTAGGGAAGTTTTCTGCCAGCAAGTCTTCAAAAATTTTCTCTGTGTGCTTTTTTTTTGTCCCCTTTTTTCTGAAATTTCTATCACAAGTAATTTATTCCTTTTGACAAATTATTCCCACATAACTCTCAGGCTTTCTTCACTTTTCTTCATTATTTTTTCTGAATGTTCCTAAAACAATTAGTATCAAGGGATTTGTCCTCTTTTTTGCTGATTCTGTCTTCCATTGATTTGATTTTACTCCTATGTCCCTACATTGAGTTATCTATTTCTGAAATTTTATTTTTAATCTTCTGGATTTCTAGTTGCTGTTTTTATATGGTTTCTAATTGTCTATTTATTTTATCATTTTGTTCTTGCATTATTTTCTGAATTCTTCTAGGGTTTTGTCTGTGTTTTTCTTGATTTTGTCTATGTTTTCCTTTATCTCTTTCTTAAACTCTTGGAGGATCCTATACATAAGTCTTTTGAATTCTTTGTCAGGTAGTACCATTACCATTTCTTCCTCAGGAAGGTTTTCTGAACCTTTATTTTGGTCACTTGGATAGGCCATCTTGTCCTGCTTTGTTATGTGATTTGATATTGTTTGTTGTCTCCGAGGCATTAAGATATTGTTATATTTATTTACTGGTTTTATGTTTTATTTCTTTGTCCCAATTTTTTGTTTTCTTTTGTTTTGATATATCCAGGTAGGCAGGTGGGCGTGCTACTCTGGTCACTAGTCTGGCAACACTGGAGTGCTCACCACTTGTTTTGGTGTGGGTGGGACAGCGGCTGTGAAAGTGAGTGCAGGTCTTTATTTGCTGGTTGTGTGGGGCAGCTTAGGGTGAGCTGGGCATGTCTGCTGCCATCTGTTACTGATCCAGTGGTGCAGGAGCATGTGTTGGTACTTGCTGAGTGGCAGGCGGGTGCGTGTGTTTGAGTGGCCACTGCTGCTTTCTGGGTCGGGGGTGGGAGGGTGACAGTTGAATGCCTGTGTGACTGTGTGGCTGTTGCCAGTTGCTGGGTAGGGGGTGTGAGTGGTAGGTGGGTGAGCTCATGGGAGTGCACTTACTGCTGCTCTTCAGGTGAACAGAAGGGTGGCGGACAGGACTGGGTGGAGGGTGGGGAGCTCATATTATGGTCTCTGTTCAGGTGGGATGGCCAGGGTATGGGACCCTCTGCCGCTTCTGATCAGGAGTGTGGAGGGAGGGGAACTGCATCCCTTCAGCTAGCACTTGTGAGTGCCTGGACACTTCCTGTCCACTGCAGCCACTAAGTTCAAGGAAGGCAGGGTCACCGAGAGTCTAGTTGGGGGTTCAGGGAACTCCCACCAATACTCTACTTACCCACTGCCTCTTGCACGCCTCCCACCATGGAGGTCAGGGACTGCCACTTACTAGTATACTCACCTCTGGAACCTGGCTCCCTCCCTGCTCTGTGGAAGGCAGGATCCCTGGAATTTCTCACCTTCCCTTCTGTGGTTTCCTTTCTTAGATGTAGATAGTGATCTGCTCACCTTGCTTCTCTCCAGGTGTGTCTCTACAGTTTCTCCGTCTCTTATGGGAATGCCATCAAATTGCCTTCTTGTGCTCCTCACTCTGCGGTCACTGCTGGCTTTGTCTCAGGATGGCCACATTGAGCTGGAATGACTGGCAAAGCCCGCCCACTCTGTGTCACTGCTTTCTGGCTGTGTTCATTCAATTTTTTCTACAAGTTGGTGTTAGATTAAATTCTTTATCCTTCCGTTTTGATGTTCAGGGTTCCAGGATTGTTGTCTGCGTCTGTTTCACTTGGTTCCTGTGGTCTTTGCTGTAGAGGAACAGATGTCTGACTAAGCTGCCATCTGGGCTCCTCCTCCTGTCCAAAGTTGGAAGAGGCATGTGGCATGGAAAAAGAGCGCCTGAGAAAGGTTAACTGAGCCATAGGGAATATGATGGCTGGGCAGGCCAGAGACCAGAAGAGGTAAACTATTTAGGAAGTTTTTGCAATAATCCAGGTCAGTGGCATTGAGTACTTTGAATGAGGAAGGGGCAGTGGGAATAGAGAGGAAGAAAAAATAGTGAACGTGAATATAGAGGAAGAAGCAAATGGCTGGGGAGATGAGCTAGGCTTTTAAATGAAGTCAGGAATACAGGATAATAAGCAGGTTTAGAGGGTGTTATGGATGGAATTGTGTCCCCCACAAACTAGGTGTTGAAACCTTAACCCTGTACCTGTAAATATGTCCTTTTTTGGATGTAAGCTTTTCCTTTTGTTATGTTAATGAGGTCAGAGTAGGGTGGGTTCTAAACCTAATCACTCAGAAATGCCTTACATAAAGAGCAGAATAGACACAGACACACACACAGGGGGAAAGACAGACACCATGTGAGGATCTTCTACAAACATAAGAATGCCAAGGACCACCAGCAGTCACCAGAAACTAGGAGAGGGGCCCACAGAAAGAAGTGACATGGCTGAGATCCTGATTTGGGCTCCTAGCCTCCAGAACTGTGAGAAAATAAATTTTCGTTCTTCAAAGAAACCTACTTGTGGTACTTCTGTTATGCAGCACTAGGTAACTAAGACAGAAGGTGAGATGCTGAGTTCACTTTGGGACAAGCTGAGCTGACCTGTACTAGGGACATCTAAAACAGATGGCTACAAAGTAGCAGACATGGAAACAAGCAACTCAGTGCAATGTGATTGAGTAGAATGGCTAACACATTGTTGAGATGGGTAACAATACAACAATATCCAAGTGGGTGCTAAATTCAATGTTTTATCTTGGTGATGGTGGCAGGTTAGATGTGCGTTTCATGCTGATTGTCCCTGCATTGGCGTTGAAAGACTTGAAAGAGCAAATGAAGCAATTGCCCACTGGTCTATAGGATAGTCCAGATTTTGGTATTTTAAGACTGTGTTAATAAGGAGAAATTTGTTTTGATTGAATGGACTGATTACTAGTATTTTAAGCATGGCTATATTTGTCAGACATCTGTTTTGTTTTAAAAGAAACTCTTTACAACTTTAATGACTGATGGTTTTCGCATCCTTGGGACACTGTCTTTGTCTGGAGGGGGTGGGGCAGGCACCAGCCTACTGGCTTTGAAAGCTGCCAATGGTTTTGTATTAAGGAAATTCGCCTGGTCTGCTCCATGGAGACCATCTCAAGGGTAGAAACGTAATTGGTACCTTGTGATAGGTTTAGATCTCAGGGTAATGTATCTTCTATTTGGATAGGTTCTGTGGTGGAATAACTTTTGTCACTCCTAAGTGAAGTTTAACTTAGTGGTCTAATTTATAATCATGAAACCACAGGCAACTAAACACATATTTACTCTTCTGACGCTGCGCTTCCTTCGGTTTTTCTGGGCCAGGCTCACCTACAGTATTGTGTTCCTTATTGGATTCAGGTGCTGATAGTGAGGCTTTGGCTGAAGATTGGGCTGATGTTTTCCACCAATGTATCTATTGGTCTCCACAACATGATCAGATGTGTTTTACAACCAGAGATCCTGAGATGTAGTTCTCTCATTCTTTGATCAATGGCATGAAAACAGTAGGGACCAGGACTGGGATTGGAGCCAGCTTTCTTAACTTTGGCATTGATGTTCAAGGTGACTATGCTGAGATTAGTTACTTTTGGGTGTGGCTTTTCTAGCTATGGTCTTGTAACTCCCACCCAGGTGATTGGGCGGGACTGTGTGATAGGGTAATTGTGACCCACCACGGGGATCAGTCAGTTTTGTCTTAAAAGAGAGCCAATTCCAGAGCAGAGAGGAGGATCCTACCACCAAGGAAGAACAGACAGAGTGGAGAGTGCGTCCTTTGAAACCGGGATCCCTGTGCTGAGAAGCTTCTGGAAGCAGGAGACAGAGAGAGAGAGAGAGAGAGAGAGAGAGAGAGAGAGAGAGAGAGAGAGAGAGAGGAGAGAGAGGAGAGAGAGAGCTGTAACCCTGAAGATGGTGAGAAGTGGTGTGGTGGCAGGAGAGACTCAGCAGCAGGACACAGCATAGTGGGCTTCCCGGCCTACGGAGAGAGAAAGCTGAGTGCCTTTGGGCAGAGACTGAGGGCCAGGGAGAGGCATGCCTGCGAGCACGGTTGGGAAGAGGCTACCCTGATGGAAGAACTGTATCCTGAGTGTTCCCAAGCCTGAATTACAACTGTTACTTCGCTAATAAACCCCATAATCATGAGTATGGTCTGTGAGTTCTGTGTGGCCATTGTAATGAATTATTGAACCCAGCAGAGAAGTAGAGAGTTCTGTGCTAGGGATGGCTGCTGTAAAGATGGCAGAGAGAGGAGCCTTGTCTGGCCTCCACCTCATGGGAGTCAGCCTTGTGCTGTTGATCTTGGTTTTCTTTCCCCCTTGTGGGGTTGGAGGAGGTTAGACACTGCGCCCAAGTCATTTTTACAGTTACTTGTTCTAGAAATCTCAACGGAAGCAGATTTAGTGATTTCTGGGCTCTTAATAGCAAAAGGTCCTTGGATGGCACTCAGCTATTAACCTAAAGGTTGGCAGTTCAAACCCACCCAGGGGCACCATGGAAGAAAAGCCTTGGTGACCTGCTTCTGTAAAGGTTACAGCCAAGAAAACCATATGGAGCAGTTCTACTCGGTCCCATGTGGGGTCGCCATGAGTTAGAATCACTTCCACAGCAATTTTTTTTTTTTAAGAACAGACTAAGCTACTCCCTCCCTGATCTCATAGTCAGCAGAACCTATGGTAAGAAACACTTAGCAACCAAGGAGCTGAAAGCATTCTTGGCCATTAAGTCCATTCCTTAGAAGAGCCCTTGTAATAGATCCACCACCCATGACAGAAACCCTGGTGGAGCAGTGGTTAAGTGCTACGGCTGCTAAGCAAATGTTGGCAGTTCAAATCCACCAGGTGCTCCTTGGAAACTCTATGGTGGCCATTCTTCTCTGTCCTATAGGGCCGCTATGAGTTGGCATCGACTCGACAGCAGTGGGTTTGGGTTTGGTTTTCATGACTGACAGGCAATTAGCACACCTTCAAACCTTATCTTATGAGCTGGAGGAAGGTTTCATAAAGGTGCCTGTTGTTCGTTGCTGCAGAGTTGGCTCTGACGCATGTTAATAATGCACCTGTATAACAGACAGAGATGAAACATAGCCTGGTCCTGCACCATCTGCATGATCATTGATATGCTTGAGTCCATTGTTGCGGCCACTGTGTATTTTGAGTGTCTTCCAACCCAGGGAGCTCATCTTTCAGCACTGTTATCAAACAATGTCCTATTGTGATCCATAGATTTTTCCTTGGATAATTTTTGGAAGTAGATTGCCAGGACTTTCTTCCTTGTCTTAGTCTAGAAGCTCCACTGAAACCTGTTCGCTATGGGTGACCCTATTGGTATTTGAAATGTCAGTGGCATAGCATCAAAGAAAACTGCAGACTACCACAGTACAACAAAATGACGGATGGTGGAACCATTGTCTTGTCCTAGAATAAATATGACCAACATTTGCTCATTTTTATGACCTTACACTTAGCAGTCCAGGCAGTTGGGAGGTCCTTAAGGGCAAGGTACATATTCTTTAACCTTTGAACCCCTATAATTTCCTAGTTTCTGGCTCATGGTGTTGAACAAAACATTTACTGGACAAATGGTTAATATAAAAACATAAGCTTTTATTTAAATAATTCCAGACAAGAATACCCTAAAACCTCATTAAGCAATTAATTTCAATGTTTCTGACCCAGCTTGTTTGTTCCTTTTTTTTTAAGAGTTTTAGAATTTATTTATCTACTAACAGTATATAACATCTACTGTATGTTCGTTATATGCCACTTATTGCCTAAAGGTTTTACATTGTGTTAAGGGTTTATATTGTAGGTACTATTTTTATTCTCATTGTTTTAAGATGAGGAAACTGAGGATCCGTAGGTCTTACAGCTAGAGCACGAGAGACCAAGTATTTTGGATGTCAGACGCTATAAATTTTGTCTGCCACACACAGAAAAATGTATTAGAGCCTTTTTTTTAAATATTCATTTATTCGTTAGCTTCCCATGGCAGTCATCTATTCTTATCTGTCCCTAATCTCTACTGTGTGGTCCTCGGTGGTAATGATGAACGAGAGTCCACTTGGTTTAGTTCTTTCATATACTTGAAGATAACGGTGAAGTCATCTACTAAACTTTTCTTCTTCGGTGTAAAAAAATCTGATTTGAAATTTTGTGGCTCCTATGCCTTAGAAATTTCTGTTCTGGAATCTTCCAGCACCTGGCATGCAGCGTGGGGATGTGGCCCCAACCAGGGCTACGTGGCGTAACTCCATAGCAACCATTCAAGTTTTCATCTCCGTAGACACCACCCAATGTGGATGGTGTCTCTTGGGGTTGTGTGATGCCAGTGCCCTGGTCTCGCTCAGCCCCTTATGTTTAGGTACTTTCCTGATTTCAAAGCTACCACAGCTGCAGCTCCACCCTCTCTCAATAAACAAAGATTGGTTGGTGGAAGTATGAACTCCAGGTGTGGGTGACTTGAGTCTACACTGCACTTAAGGCAAGGGTTGCAGTGTTCTCTAGTTTTGAGATGGAAAATTTAGGGGCAAGGGAGGGGACCTCCAAAGTTGGCGTCTGCTTCTGAGTCACAAATATGTTGTAGTCTCCCTACTGGTTCCACAGAACTTGGCGTTGGTGGGCACATATACCTGCACCACTTGGAGACCATTTCTCTGAAATGCAGAACTTTAAGAGGGGTTTGTGATGTACTAAGATAACCTCAGATACTTCCATTGTTGATTGATATTTGTGGAGAATGCATCCAGGGCAGCAATTTTCCAGGGAATGTTGTACATTTTAATCTTATCACAATAAACAGATTCCCATAGGGACTCTGCAATTCTTTTTAACTTAAGTTACTCCCAAAATCATGTCTAGATTACCTACTATGTGCAAAGAAAGTGCTTAAGTTCTTGCCCTCTAGGAATTTATGATCCACTTCTCTCTAAACGGATATTTTTTTTTCTGAGAGGTGATTAACTGAAATTTTATTTATTTACTTATACTGACAGTGTGTATTTTACTTCCAACTTTTAATGGACCTATAAAGTTAGATGGGGGCATTGGTGACTCAGTGGTAGAATTCTCACCTTCCATGTGGGAGACACAGGTTCGATATATCGCCTCATGTGCAGCCACCACCCATCTGTCATTGGAGGCTTGGGTGTTGCCATGATACTGAACAGTTTTCAATGGAGCTTCCAGACTAAGATGGACCAGGAAGAAAGGCGTGACGATCTACTTCCAAAAATCAGTCAGTGACAACCCTATGGATCACAATGGCCTGTTCTGCAACTGATAACATGGATGGCACAGGACCAGGCAGCATTTCCTTCCATTAAGTATGGGGTCTGTATGAGTCAGGGAGAACTCAAGGGCAGCTAATAACAACAATGTGCACGTAGGATTGAGAATCCCTGACCTAGATGGTGAGGTGCTCCATATGAGTGTGGGGATGTTCTAGTGGTTGGAGTTCTGGAAGAGCTGATTCCTAACTTGATACTACTTAAGTTTATTAGTGATTTAGAAGACTCAGTATATGCTATACTGGTTCATCTGCCAGTGAGAGGGGATAGTACAAGACTGCTAGCTAACGTCCTGATAACCATCAGGACTAAAATGTTGAACAATTGTGACAAGAGAGGAGAAAGTGTGGACAAGTGTAATGGTCCTGCAACTCTCAGAAGACCTCCATTCTGCCCCATCAGAAAACGATCCGGAGGTCAAAATGAACCACAAGTTAAGACTGACTTGGCAAGGGATTAAAAAAGCTGAGAAAAATCAGAGCATGGGCAATGTAAGGAGTAGGCAATCACAATGTAATCCTCCCCAGGTACATGGTATTTGTTGGGATGATATAGTCTTGTTCAAGTTGGATTGCTGGGACTGAAGAGCAATTATGACGACCTTTGGATACTTCCAGAGGAGGCTAATCGTACCAGGCATGCAGAAAGGCTAGAGAGATTGATTTTACATTTAGCATGCTGAAAAGAAGACTAATGAGAGGACTTCACATTTTTCAAATATAGGAAAAAGTGCTTTTGCATGAAAGATGGTGATTAGGTGTTCTTTTTTATCAGAAGGAGATTAGAATAGAGAATAGACGTTAGAAAGAATTTTCTGACATAAAAAGTGGAGAGACTCTGCAAAGTGGTATGAAGAAAAGAAATCTATATATGGTCATGTTGCTCTGGGGCTACCTAGGCTGTAATCTTTACAGGAGCAGATCACCAGGTCTTTCTCCCACAGAATCACTGGTGGGTTTGAACTGCCAACCTTCCGGTTAACCACTGAAATTTTTAACCATTGAGCCATGAGGGCTCCTTTGAGGCCCCCTACCAAATGCTAAACAGGAGACTCTTGCAACTTGCTATTTCCATTCAGGGAGTGAGACACTGCTCTGGGATTCTGCAAACAGTCACATGCTGGCAAAGTTGATACACCTTGGTCAGCTAAACACTTGAGCCAACCTTGATTTCTGCATGTCTAGTCTTAGCCAACTAGGAATATAAGAAAACTTCTTTAACTGGTTAAAGACCTCTATGAATTACCTTTAGAAAACATCAGATTTGATGTAAAACATTTGAAAGGGTTATCTTCAATGTAATAAAAGGATGCCCCCTACCACCACTTCCATTCAACATTTTTTGGAGTTCCCAACCAACATGTAAGGCAAGAAAAAGAAATCAAACATATGTAAGAGTTAGAAAGGAAGAAACAAAGCTGTAATTCACACATAATATGAATAAGCAGTATTCACTAGAATCCCAATAAATCTACATATGTTGTCAGAGTGACCCCATGTACAACAGAACAAAACAGTGCTTGGTCCTGCTCCATCCCCACAATCGTTGCTATATTTGAGCCCATTGTTGCAGCCACTGTGTCAATCCACGTCATTGAGGGTCTTGCTCTTTTTTTGCTGACTCTCTATTTTACCAAGCATGATGATGTCCTTCTCCAGTGATTGGTCCCTCCTGATGAAGTGTTCAAAGTAAGCAAAACAAAGTCTCTCCATCCTTGCTTCTAAGGAGTGTTCTGGCTGTACTTCCTCCAAGACAGATTTGTTCCTTCTTCGTACAGTCTGTGGTATATTCTATAAATCTACAAATAGGTGATTATAATTACTGAGAGATTTTAGCAATGTTTCAGGATATAAAAATCAATGTAATAAAACCAGTCACATTTCTATACATATAATTGAAAACTAAATTTAGAAAGATAGCATTTACAACAGAACCAACAAGAAAAATCTAATCCTTGCAATTGGACCAATAAGCAACTTCAAGATAAATGGAGAAAATATTGACATTGTTAAGGGTTTCATTTTACTTGAATCCACAATCAATGCCCATGGAAGCATCAGTCAAGAAATCAAACGATGCATTACACTGGGCAAATCTGCAACAAAAGATCTCTTTAAAGTGTTAAAAAGCAAAGATGTTACTTTGAGAACTAAGGTGTGCCTGACCTAAGCCATGGTGTTTTCAGTTGCCTCATACACATGTGAAAGCTGGACAATGAATAGGGAAGATCGAAGAAGAACTGATGCATTTGAATTATGGTGCTGGTGAAGCATATTGAATATACCATGGACTGCCAGAAGAACAAACAAGTCTGTCTTGAAAGAAGTACAGCCAGAATGCTCCTTAGGAGCAAGGATGGTAAGGCTTTGATTCACATACTTTGGACATGTTATCAGGAGGGACCCGTCCCTGGAGAAGGACATCATGCTTCGTAAAGTAGAGGGTCAGCAAAAAAGAGGAAGACCCTCAATGATATGGATTGACACAGTGGCTGCAACAATGAACTCAAACATAACAATGACTGTGAGGCTGGCACAGGACTGGGCAGTGTTTCATTCTGTTGTACATAGCGTTGCTATGAGTCAGAACCAACTCGATGGCACCTAACAACAACAGTAACAACAACAGAGCTTTGATTGCAATTATGGTAGATTAGGATGTCTCAGACCTACCCTACAGAAAAGCCAGAAAAAAATACAAAAATTAAATGCTGGAAGCCTTCAGAAGTCTCCATAAGCAGTGAGAATTTTCAGGGCTAAGATCTGGAAGAAGAAGGAAGCCACAAGAGAAGTGAGCCCAGCATTTGGTGTTGATTTTCATCTCAAGGCAACTGCAGATTCTGAAAGTGGAAGCAGTGGCCAAGAGATCTCGAAGCGAAGCAGAATTTTCAGCAGTCTCACAGAGCTGGAGGGACAAAAAGGAGAGTTCAGGGCCCATCAAGAAGAAGATGTCCTGAAAAACACCTCAAGCTTTCGGGTGGGACCCCAAAAAGAGTCAAAGTGAACTAGCACTAGACAAGTTTTCACAGGACTAAAGCTCAGATTGGATTAAGGTGATCTGTTCCTCCTTTAACTGCATACAAAATTATCTGCAGAACTAAATCATCTCAGGAAGATAATAACATTACCCAGAGTAGCATATTACCTCTACAGTTTTTCCTACAAAATATCCCATATGCTGTCAAAAATAGTCAGGTATGCAAAAAGACAAGACTTGGCCAAAAATCAAGAGAAAAAAAGTACAATAAATGCAGACCCCACAGAGAGGTCCAGTTATTAAAGTTATCAGATACGGGCTTTAAAATACTGCACCTTTAAGCAAATAATGTGTACCTTCCATGTTTGTTTGTCAACTGTGCCCTCGCCCAACGAGGTATTTTTGTAAGTGTGCTATGCTAATTTTTTTTTCCAGCAACATTTTAAAAAATTGGCATAGTGGCACTCACGAAAATACCTTGAGGGGCGATGGCACAGTTGGCAAACAAACATAGAAGGCACACATTGTTTGCATAAAAATATAGTAACTATAACCAATATATTAAAATAATTAAAAGAAAATATGGAGAAAGTTGGCAAAGAATGGGAAACTCAGAAAAGAATCAAATGGAAATCTTAAAATGGAAAACATACAATATTAAAGTTAAGAATTCAATGGATAGATGTAACATCAGATGAGAAACAACAGATGAGAAAGTGGGTAACTGGAAGATAGATCAGAATAAAATACTAGACTAAAGCATGAAATGGGAAAAGTATAGACAATTATAGAAAAAGCATAAGAGACATATGGTAAAGAATGAAAATGTTTAACAAAAGGAGATGAGAGAGAGTGTGGTAGAAGCAGTATTTGGAGAAATGATGGCTGATAATTTTTCAAAACAGGTAAAAGACCTCAAGCCGCAGATTCAAGAAATGCTACAATCTCAAACCAGGAAAAATAAGAAGAAACCGGTATCTAGGCACATTAACTTCCCCTGTCTCCTTACTTCCAGCGTTTCTTCTATGTCAGCTGTCAGCTTCACTATTGCTCTTGTGAAGGTATGATGTCTTTTATAATTCTCTTGCGAGCCCTACCCAATAGGTGGTTATTGGCATAAACCTGCTGCCATTGAGTCGATTTCAATGCATAGCAACCCTAAAGGACAGAGTAGAACTGCCCCATAGGGTTTCCAAGGAGCAGCTGGTGGATTCAAACTGCCAATATTTTGATTAGCAGCTAAGCTCTTGATCACTGCGTCACTAGGGCCCCGGTTATACGCATAGGGGTAGAAAAATAGATCACTTGGATAGAGGACCAGAAATAGACCCATGAATATGTGAACATTTATTATGATTACTGTGTAGATTAGAAGAAAAAGCATATGCTTTTAATAAGTGGCCCTGAGACAATATAATGTACATTTTATAGCAGGGGGAGGTCACGGTTGGCAAAAAAACCATATACTGTGTATATTATTTGCATAAAAATGCGGTTGTTGATGTTGTTGTTAGGTGCTGTCAAGCCGGTTCTGACTCATAGGAACCCTATGTACAATAGAACGAAACACTGCCCAGTCCTGCACCATCCTCACAATCACTGCTATGCTTGAGCCCATTGTTGCAGCCACTGTGTCATTCCATCTCATTGAGGGTCTTCCTCTTTTTTGCTGACCCTCTACTTTACCAAGCATGATGTCCTTCTCCAGGGATGAGTCCCTCCTGATAACATGTCCAAAGTACATGAGACAAAGTCTCTCCATCCTTGCTTCTAAGGAGCATTCTGACTGCACTTCTTTCAAGACAGATTTATTCGCTCTTTTGGCAGTCCATGGTATAATCAACATTCTTCGCCGACACCATAATTCAAAGATGTCAATTCTTCTTTGGTTTTCCTTATTCATTGTCCAGCTTTTGCATGCGTATGAGGTGACTGAAGACACTATAGCTTAGGTTAGGCACACTTTAGTGATTAAAGTGACATCTTTGCTTTATAACAGATTAAAGAGATCTTTTGCAGCAGATTTGCTTTATGCAATGCATTGTTTGATTTCTTGACTGCTACTTCCATGGATGTTGATTGTGGATCCAAGTAAAATGAAATCCTTGACAGCTTCAATCTTTTCTCCCTTTATAATGAAGTTGCTCATTGGTCCAGTTGCGAGGATTTTTATTTTATGTTGAGGTGTAATCCATACTGAATGCTGTGGTCTTTGATCTTCACCAGTAAGTGCTTCTAGTCTTAAAATAAGGTAGTCTATGTTAAAATTGAGATTTTCTATTCCTTAAAAGATACCATAAACTGAGTGAAAATATTATCCAGAATATACAAATTCCTACCAATCAATAAGAGAAACAACCCAATAGAAAGACAGACAAAAGAAACAAATAATAATTTAATTGAATAAATTTAATAAGACAAATAAATAGCTGGTCAATCTCATTACTAGTCAGAGAAATGAAAAGTAAATTAACAATGAGCTACCATTTCATACTTACCTATTGGACAATACCAAGTGTTATTAACTAAGATATGGAGCAATAGACATTATCATCTACGGTCGATGGGAGTAGAAACTGGTATACCCATTTGGGAAATGAGTTTGGCATTGCCTAGTAATGTATAGCCATAAGCATGCTTTATGATCCACCAATTCCATGACCAAGTATATACCTTAGAGAAAATCTTGCACAAGTGCATATTTGTACAAGGATATTCATAAGGGTGTTTTTAATGTATGTATAAATAACTCAATTGTTTGTTAATTGTATACGTATACACTGGAATACTACACAGCAGTGACTATGAAAGAACAACCATATGCATCAATAAGGATCAGTCTCCCAAACATAATATTGAATAAAATAAGCAAATCACTAAAGAACAGTATATATATGGTATAATTCTATTACTGTAAAGTTCGAATAGACCAACCACATATTGCTTAGGGACACCTACATAGGTGGCAAGGGGCCCTGGTGGTGCAGTGGTTAAGAGCTTGGCTGCTAACCAAAAGGTTGGCAGTTCAAATCCACCAGCCACTCCTTGGAAACTCTATGGGGCAGGTCTACTCTGTCCTGTAGGTTCATGGTGAGTCGGATTCAACTTGACGGCAATGGCTTTGTTTTTTTTGACAAAAGTGGTAAGGAGCCCTGGTGGTGCAGTGGCTAAGCGCTCGGCTGCTAATGGAAAGGTTGATGGTTTGAACTCGCCAAGCTTCTCCATAGGAGAAAGACGTGGCGATCTTCTCCTGTGCAGATTATAGCCTAGAAAACCCTATGGGGCAGTTCTACTCTGTTGCTATGGCTCACTGTGGACTCAGCACCTAACAACAACAACACGTAATTGGTAAATACTACAAATTACCAACATGCAATGTAATGGTTACCTCTAAGGAAGAAAGAACGATTTGCAATCAGAGAAATACATAAGTGGTTTCTGGGGTGTGTAATGTCCTATTTCTTGCCTGGATGGTGGGTGTTCATAAACAAAAAAATACCACAGTAATTTCTCTGTGTGGGGCTGGAAGGCGTTTCTCAGTTGATCGTTAGTAATCCATGTACTGGACAAGGAAAAGCGTCTTGGGCCAGCTAAGCACAACCAGCCAATTTTAGTCTTAGCCAAATCTCCAGATAAGTTTTCCTTTTGAGTGCTCTCCTCTTCAAAACGATCAATGCATGTTCGTTTGAAAACAAACCTGACCCATAACATTTCAAACCATCTGTGATCAAATAGCCAGAATAAGATTTTGGTATAGCTACTTGTTCCCATGACACATTGCACTGGGCAAATCTGCTGCTAAAGACCTCTTTAAAGTGTTAAAAAGCAAAGATGTCACTTTAAGGACTAAGGTGTGCCTGACCTAAGCCATGGTGTTTTCAATCGCTTCATATGCATGTGAAAACTGGACAATGAATAACCAGGACCAAAGAAGAATTGATGCCTTTGAATTATGGTGTTGGTGAAGAATATTGAATATACCATGGACTGCCAAAAGAATGAACAAATCTGTC
>NW_004443961.1:1036391-1050572 GCF_000243295.1 Trichechus manatus latirostris
ACCAAAGAAGAATTGATGCCTTTGAATTATGGTGTTGGTGAAGAATATTGAATATACCATGGACTGCCAAAAGAATGAACAAATCTGTCTTGGAAGAAGTGCAGCCAGAATGCTCATTAGAGGCAAGGATGGAGAGACTTTTCACATACTTTGGACATGTTATCAGGAGGGTCTCTTCCCTGGAGAAGGACATCATGCTTGGTAAAGTAGACGGTCAGTGAAAAAGAGGAAGACTCTTAACGACATGGGTTGACACAGTGGCTGCAACAATGAGCTCAAGCACAACAAAGATCATGAGGATGGTGCCAGACCAGGGAGTATTTCTTTCTGTTGTACTTGGGTTGCTGTAAGAATTGACTCGAGGGCACCTAACATCTTATGCCCATGAGACCTGTGGAGGCTCCTCATGAGACTATTTAAAGTTGTTCTCTTTTTGTTCTGCCCAACAAATTCTGGAAGGTTTGGGAGGATTCAGTTTTTCTAAACTGAAAGCTTCCATCCAAGGTCAAGTTATGGATTTCTCTCTCCTGTGATTCCCTGAGCACTGAGGTTTTACCTACCTTACTTATTTTACATCAATTCTCCTGAGCCCAGAGGAAGAGCCTCCATTCACCTGTAGGAGCCCCAGGTCAGTTTCTACCCACCACCACCACCACTCCCGCCAGTTGCTGTCCAATAGATTCTGATTCAGGTGACCCCATGTGGTTCAGAGAATACCTGAATTCCACAGGGTTTTCAATGGCTGTGATCTTTCTAGAAGGCAGCCCTGGAGTGTAAAAGCTTAAGTGCTTGTCTATTAATTAAAGGCTGGTGGTTCAAACCTATCCAGAGGTGCCTCAGAAGAAAGGCCTGGCAGTTTGCTTCCAAAAGGTCACGGCCATGCAAACCCTGTGGAGCAGTTCCACTCTGCAACTCATGGGGTCACCAGGTGTTGGAACCCATTTGAGAGCAACTTTTTTTGGGGGGGTGTTCTTTAGAAAGTAGACTGCTAGACTTTTTTCTGAGGTGCCTCTGCGTGGACTTGAACCTCCGACATTTTGGTTAGCAGCCAAGCGTGTTAACTGTTTGCGCCACCCAGGGACTCCCTAGTTCCTACCCAGGGCTTTGGAAATCTCCCTCTGAAAGAAGAGATGGTGTCATGTCCTTCAGTTCAAAGCAGGGTTTTGAAAAGTTAGGGACTAATTCTGAGAACCACTAGTACAGCAGTGGTTTTCAAAATGTATTATACCTAAGAAGCACCTGGGGATAAGACTGAATCAGAATCTGCATTTTAACAAGATCCCCAGGTGCTTCTTAGGTATAATACATTTTGGGAAATGCTGCTCTACTAGTGGTTCTCAGAACTGGTCCCAGTGGTTAAGAGCTTGGCTGCTAACCAAGAGGTCAGCAGTTCGAATCCACCAGCTACTCCTTGGAAACCCTATGGGGCAGTTCTACGCTATACTGTAGGGTTGCTATGAGTCAGATTCTACGGCAACAGGTTGGTAGGTTGGTTTCCCTAACCAGCAGCATTAGCATGGTCTGGGAACTTGTTAGAAATGCAAATTCTCAGCAGAGGTGTGAGCCTGGGTCAAAGCCCTGGTTCAAAGGTGACCTCTCTAACATCCCCCATTTTTTGGACAGGCTCCTGGTTCTCCCTCTAATCATTTGCGAGTAAACGAGGGTGAAGAGCAGGAGGGCTGTGTGTGAGGAAGAGAATTCACACAACCTGCAGGCAGAACAACGTCTTGGTTCTGTTTGCTGTTTGTCTACCCCCGTCCCTCTCTCCTTTGATCTGTCATCTTCCCCAACCTTTCACAAACTGGGTGAAACATAGTGGAGTTCAGCTTTTCTTTCCCTCCTGGTGTTTTGGTGCTGCATGTACCAGACTTTCTGGAGCCATTGGGGCTAGATGAACCCCCAAAACAATTGCCCCAAGATAATCTTTAAACCTTAAGCCAAAAATATCTCCTGAAGTCTTCTTAAAACCAAACAATAGTTTAGCTTCACTAGTAAAGAATATCTGCTTTGAGCATTGTGCTCTTTTAAGATCTACCTATATGGGATAAAATTGACAACAGCAACTTGAAAGATTAGATAGGAACCTTAGGGTGCAGTGAGTTTATACTACTGGAGGAGGAACAACTTGGAAAAGGAGGGTGAGAATGATTGCACAACCCTTAGAATGTAATCAATGTCACTGAATTTATGTGAAGAAATTGTTGATTTGGTGTATGTTTTCAACAACAAAAATCTGGGAGTAGTGCAAGGTGAATTGCAGCCCCCTTGGGTAAGGGGAGCCCTGGTGGCACAGCTGTTAAGAGCTCACGCTGCTAACCAAAAGGTCAGCCGTTCAAATCCACCAGCCACTCCTTGGAAACCCTATGGGGCAGTTCTACTCTGTCCTATAGGGTTGCTATGTCAGAATCAACTCGTAGGCAATGGGTTGGGTGAGGGGAAGGATGAGCAGAGCGGGAGAGAGGGGTGTTTGTGTTTTCCAAAGAGGACTGCAGTAGCTTCATCTGCTTGCTGGTTGGAAATCCTTGACGATTAACCCTTGCTTAGTTCCTTCTGATGATTCATGAATCACCGTGGTGTCTTTCTTACCCTAGCAGCAGTCAGCTTTTTAATAAGGCAAGAGACATCGCCTCATGGCCTCGTGAACTCTTGAAGATGAAGGAATGTAAACCGCGAAAGCCCCCACGCCCCCACCTCAGACTCTGATATGGCCTGGCAGCTGGGAAAAGCATAGGAAGCAATTAAAACACCCTGTATCCGTCAAAATGGGAGCGCCCAGGTCATTGTGAGCTGGGACGGAGAACGGAGAGCGTCTGCAAAGGAAATGAGAGGGAGAGAGAGAAAGAGTGAGCAAGGGAGCCCGGAGAACAGTAACATGTGGCTTCTGGCTTAGTGGTAGTGGATACTTCTGGATTCACTGGGGTTATTTATTCACTTAACCAGTTAACCAGTTGCTGTTGACTTGACTCTGACTCATGGTGACCCCAAGTGCTACAGAGCATAACTGCTCCACGGTGTTTTCCTGGCACTGATTTTTGGTGGAAGGAGTCCCTGGGTGTGCAAACGGTTAAGTGTTCCACTACTAGTTGGAAGGTTGGAGTTCTGAACCTACCCAGACTCTGACTACTCATGGTGACCCCATGTGTGTCAGAGCAGAATTGTGCTCCACAGGGGTTTCAATGGCTGATTTCTCAGAAGTAGATTGCCAGGTCTTTCTTGTGAGGTACCTCTGGGTGGACTCGAACCTCCAACCTTTCAGATGGCAGCTGAGCATGTTAACCATTTGCACTCCTCAGGGACTCCATTTATTCACTTAGGTGGTGCCTAAAACAGGAGAAGATCCTGCCCAAGTACTTACTCCATTAACTTTTACACCTGTCTGATTAGAAGTGATTTGTAAAGGTATTAATTGCAAGGGGGCTGCGTGTTTAGCTGGGGTGGGGGGTTAATAATTCCACAATCCAGACACAGAGAGAAGGAGAGATTAGTAAAGAATGTCTGCCTTGAGCATTGTGTTCTTCTAAGAGCTATCTGTATAGGATCAGAGTGGCAACAAACGCCAAAGGTTAGACGGGGAGCAGGGGTTGAGGGGCAGTGAGTTTATGTGAATGAGGGAGGACCAATTCAGAAAAGCAGGGTGAGAACGGTTGCCTGACTTGAAGAATGTAATCAGTGCCACTGAATGTACAGGCAGAGATTGTCAAAAACTGGTGTATGTTCTGTTGTGTATATTCTCCATAACAACTAAAAATAAAAGAAATTAAATTTAAAAAAGAAAAAGCAGAGCATGGAAAAGAATTCTGCCCTAGGTGGAGCTGCGGGCACCTTCCCGGCCCCTGTGAAGGGGCTCCTTTACAGGGACCTGGGGAGGGCGGCGGGCCAGGAAGGATCTCACTGTAGTTGGGCCCGCTTCTGTTTTATAGCCTGATGGGTTTTGGCTTTCTCTTTCCCTCTTCAGAGGCCTACAATCCGCACCAAATGTTTCACATTACTCAGTGTGAAAAACCTCCTATTCTTTCAGATTTTTTACAAGTTCATACATCCGCAGAAACCCGATATTCCATATTTCATTCTGCGTTGTGGATGTCATTGTGAGGGATGGGGGTTCACATGCAGCAGGCCCCTTCTGGCTTTGATCAGCTTGACCGCAACTAATTGTAAACGGAGAACAAATGAAAGGAATATTTACAAATTTCATGGGAATTCAGGCGGGGCCTAAGCCTCCCCGAACGCCTCCATTCACGGTAAATGTTTATTGACTGCTTTGACTCTACTGGGCACTTCAGTATTTATATAGTGTTAGGTGTTCGCTTGTTCTGAGGGGATCCAAAGAGCTGGTAAGACGACCTTCTTCTCCCCTTCATACCCCTTCCCTTCTGCAAGCTTCCTTTCGTTTGTGTCCCAAAATCTGGGCTGCGGCCTAGAGAAAACCAACTCAAATTCCAAAGGTACAGCCGTAAGACTGCGGATGAGAGAGAGAGAAAGAGAGAGGGGGAAAAAATGGACCGTAAAATTTAAAACAAATTTTGAGTTGCATAGTGGAGTTGGAAAAAGTCGAATGAAAATGTTCAAGATTTGTCCAAAATAAAGTCATAAAAGCCCGGAGCCAAGTTAAACAGCTGCTGGGTCAGGCAGACTAGGGCTGGAGAGGCAGCACGAGCTAAGAGCTGAACATGGCGAAAATCATTGACAGTTGCCCAGTTAGGCAGAAACACATATAGCTCTGCTCGAGGATTCAGATTTAGGCCTTTCCATCCTAAGCACATTTTCCCAGAACTTCTGTTAACTCAGGAAACAAAATAACCTCTGTGACTTCTCCCTGGGGGTTATGGAGACAAGACACTCTATGACGTGAAAGGGTCAGCTGATCTTCCCTCCAGATATCCTGCTTCATGGAATATTCCAGAAGCCCCATCAGACAAGAACTTCTTCTTTTTTTATTGTTGTGCTTTAAGTGAAAGTTTACAATTCAAGTTAGTCTCTCATACAAAAATTTATACATACATTGTTACGTGACCCTACTTGCTCTCCCTGTACTGTGACAGCACACTCCTCCTTTCCACCCTGGATTTCCTGTGTCCATTCAACCAGCTCCTGACCCTCTCTGCCTTCTCATCTCACCTCCGAACAGGAGCTGCCCATTTAGTCTCATGTATCTACTTGAGCTACGAAGCACACTCTTCAGGAGTATCATTTTATGTCCCATAGTCCAGTCTAATCTTTGTCTGAAGAGTTGGTCTCAGGAATGGTTTTAGTTTTGGGCTAACAGGGAGCCCAGGGGCCAAGTCTTCCAGGGTCCTTCCAGTCTCAATTAAACCATTAAGTCGGGTCTTTTTATTAGAATTTGAGTTCTGCACCTCACTTTTCTCCTGCTCCATCATGGACTCTCTGTTGTGTTCCCTGTCAGGGAAGTCATTGATAGTAGCCAGGCACTGTCTAGTTCTTCTGGTCTCAGGCTGATGAAGTCTCTGGTTTACGTGGCCCTTTCTGTCTCTTGGGCTAATACTTTCCTTGTGTCCATGGTGTTCTTCATTCTCCTTTACTCCAGGTGGGTTGGGACAAATTGATGCTTCTTAGATGGCCACTCGCTAGCTTTTAAGACCCCGGACGCCACTCACCAAAGTGGGATGCAGAACATTCTCTTTAAAAAACTTTGTTATGCCAATTGACCTAGATGTCCCCCGAAAGCATGGTCCCCAGACCCCCACCCCTGCTACTCTGTCCCTTGATGTGTTTGGTTGTATTCAGGAAATTTCTTAGCTTTGGTTTAGTCCAGTTGTGCTGACTTCCCCTGTATTATGTGCTGTCCTTCCCTTCGGCTAAGACAATTCTTGTCTACTTTCTAGTTAGTGAATACCCCTCTCTCCCTCTCCACCCTCGTAACCATCAAAGAATGTCTTCTGAGTTTAAACGTTTTCTTGGGTTTTTATAATAGTGGTCTGATACAATATTTGTCCTTTTGCGACTGACAAAGTTCACTCAGCATAATACCTTCCAGATTCCTCCATGTTATAAGATGTTTCATGGATTCATCATTGTTCTTTATTGTTGGGTAGTATTCCATTGTGCAAACATACCATAATTTGTTTATCCGTTCGTCTGTTGATGGGCGCCTAGGTCGTTTCCATCTTTTAGCTATCGTAGACACAAACTTCTTCCCACTGCTGTCAAGAGCTGACGGAACTTCCAGGGCAGCTTGGATAGATGATGGTGCAGATACTGAAGGGAGGAGACGAGGTGATTTTTGCCCAGGTGATTTTTCCTCTTGCTGTCATCTTTGTGAATGGTGATGGCTTCTGAAGTCGGACTTCATTGTTACAAATGCTCTAACAACTTCTCTTCTAATTAGGATAATTTCACATCTGTGTCTGCTATACCCTGGGCCACTCCCATCCCAGAAGTCATGAAAGTCAGGCTAGATTCTCTTATCTATGGAGACTGGCTTAACCCGCCATTCTCCATCCACCTTGCCACTCAGACAAGAAAGCCATTGTCTTGATTTCCTCGTGGTGCTGTAACAAAAGATGCCACAAGTGGGTGACTTTAAAGAGCAGACATTTATTGTTTCACAGTTCTGCAGCTGAAATGTCTAAACCAGTGTCTTGATGTGTCACTTCCTTCTGTGGGCCTCTCTCCTCGTTTCTGGCGTCTGCCGGCGATCCTTGACATTCCTTTGCTTGTAAAAGGGTCCTCGCATGGAGTCTGTCTTCCCCTGTGTGTGTGCGTGTGTCTGTGTCTATTCTGCTCTTTTTATAAGATGCCACTCAGATGAAATTAGGTTTAGGATCCACCCTACTCTAAATGATCTCATGAGCATAACAAAAGAAAACCCATTATTCCAAACAGGATCAAATTCATAGGTACAGGGTTTAAGACTTCAACAAAACTCTTTAGGAGACACAATTCAATCCATAATAGGCATGCTTCAAAGATCTCATAATCTAGAGGGTGAATGACACAAAAAAAAAACCCCAAAACCAAACCCATTGCTGTTGAGTTGATTCCCACTCATAGTGACTCCATGTGTTACAGAGTAGAACTGCCCCATAGAGTTTTCTTGGCTGTAATCTTTACAGAAGCAGATCTCCAGGCCTGTCTTCCATGGTGCTGCTGGGTGAGTTAGTAGCCTTTAGGTTAGTAGTCGAGTGCTAACCCAGGGACCAGAATGACCCCAAAAGTTTGACAATAGAGGTGTAAGCAGAGGAGGCTGTTCGAAAGTGTCTTAGGATGTATGGCTTGAGATAACGAGCAGCGGAGGAATGGGGCAGTGGAGAAGGAAGTCAACCTCAAAGCTGATGAAAAATGGGGATAAGATCCCAAAGAAGGATTTTGGATGCATTTTATTAGTACACATTTACTTTATAAATTCAAGTTTTAACATTTACTCATTGGAGAGTCATCCAGTAAACTTAACATGATCCCTTTTATGAACACAAAAAACAGATTTTTGTAATCCTACTGTTTCCTGTGTTTTGATTGTACAGCATTGAGAAAATTTTGATTCGTAAAGATAAGTAGCTTCAAAAATGAAGGGCTTTAGCAGTTCACTTTGCAGTTTCAAGATTCTTTTAAATTAAACTGATCTAGAGCCTTAAACCACCACTCGTCTGTCAGTTTGTAGAACTGTGGCAGCTTGCTTGTTGCTATGATGCTGGAAGCTATGCCATCAACATTTCAAATACCAGCAGGAGCAGGGTCACCCATGGTGGACAAGTTTCAGCGGACCTTTCAGATTAAGACAGGCTAGGAAGAAACTCCTGGTGATCTACTGTTGAAAATTAGCCAGTGAAAACCCTATGGAGCGCAACAGAACATGGTCCGACTCACTTGCTTTGGCCACATCATCAGGAGGGCTCAATCGTTGGAGGAGGACATCACGTTTGTTGAAGCAGAGGGCCAGTGAGGGTGAGAGAGACTCCAGGCGAGCTGGATTCACACAGTGGTTGCAACGATGGACTCAAATATGCCAGTGATTGTAAGTATGCTGCAGGACCAGGCAACGTTTTGTTTTGTTGTACATAAGTTTGCCATGAGTTGAAGTCCATTTGATGATATCTATCCGTCAAGGAGCCCTGGTGGCATAGAGGTTAAAGCAATCAACAGCTAACTGAAAGATCGGTGGTTCCAAATCACCAGCGGTTCCATGGGAGAAAGATGTGGCAGCCTGCTTCTGTAGAGATTTACCCCCTTGGAAAACCTATGGGGTTACTATGAGTTGGAATCGACTCTATGAGTTGGAGTCGACTCAAGGGCAGTGGGTTTGGTTTGGGGTTTATCTATTTATCCATGTTTATCTATCCACGTGTCTATCTATCTGTGTCTGTCTATCTATCTATCAACCATCCATCTATTTATCTATCTATGACTACTATGATGTCCTTCTCCATCATGCTTGGTAGTGTAGAGGGTCAGCGAAAAAGAGGAAGACCCTCAATGACATGGATTGACACAGTGGCTGCAACAATGGGCTTAAGCATAACCACGATTGTGAGGATGGTGCAGGACTGGGCAGTGTTTCGTTCTGTTGCACATAGGTAGGGTCACTATGAGTTGGAACGGATTTGACGGCACCTAACAACAACAACGACATGACTATTTATTTTAGGTTAAAAATGAAACCTCAGGAACTGAGGAGGTGGAAAACCCACCTACAGTGCATTTGTAGAAGAAAGCTCAATTAGAAAGATCTCCAAACTTGCCTGGATCAGTTTTCTTCCATGTGTCCTGAACACAAAATGGCCTTTTCCTAATAATGGATTCTAAACGTGGTGATTATAATTTTTTAATGGTCTGATATCGAGTTGTTCATGAACAAAATTATAGCACTTGTTAGCGAGCACTGATGGATGCAGTGGGGGAGATTGTGGACAACTGTGAAGACGTGTCGTGTTGTTTACGTCTCCTATTAGGACCTTGTCTGGAGTTCCACAAAGTAGGTATAGAAAACACTTACCCTATGTCTCAGTCATCTAGCGCTGCTCTAACAGAAGTACCACAAGTGGATGGTTTTAACAGAGAGAAATTTATCGTCTTCACAGTCCAGTAGGCTGCAAGTCCAAATTCAGGGCATCAGCTCCAGGGGAATGCTTTCTCTGTTGGCTCTGGAGGAAAGTCCATGTCATCAGTCTTCCTTTGGTCTGGGAGCTTCTCTGCGCAGGAACCTCAGGTCCAAAGGACGCGCTCTGCTCCCAGCACTGCTTTCTTGGTGGTATGAAGTTCCCATGTATCTCTGCTCGCTTCTCTCTTTTATATCTCAAAAGAGATTGCATTAAAACACTAATCTTGTCAACCTCATCAGTATAACCTCATCACAGTGATAGAATTTACAACACATGAGGAGATCACATATAATCTCATCATAGTGGTAGAGTTTACAACACATAATGACATCACATCAGAGAACGTTATCATACAGTACTGGGAATCATGACCTAGCCAAGTCGCTACCCACATTTTTTGGGGGACACAATTCAATCCATGACACCCTACCTGTACTGTGAGCTATGAGAAGTGTCCTAGGTCTAAGTGTTCTTAAGGTCACCAGTGTATTCTTTAAAAACCACAAGTTAAAGAAGAAAAAGCCAAAAAGCAAGCACACAAGCAGCTTCCAAGTTGTGCCTCTGAGCAAAGGGACAACATTCCTCTAGGGAGTTTACGGGGCTCCACCTCCGTTAAGCTGCCCAAATGGGGGCATCCCAACAACAATAGATCCCTTTCTTGTATTGTTTTGACACAGAACAAGTGACATTCCTCAGGCCCCTTTTCATGTAGCAGTCTGCCACAAAATACGTCTCTCCTCTTCATACCTGCAGAACTGGGTTATATCAACTCCAGCCCTTTCAAGCTTGTCTGGTGGCAAATGAAAATGGCTACTGGTGGGGGCGACGCAATGGAAACTCAGTGACTAGACAGCCATTGGCCTCTGCTTCTAACTTCCTTTAGCAGTTTCAACTTAAACCTCGAAAAGCGTTTATAAACAGCGTTATACCCATATTTTCACGGACGTATTTATACAAGAAGAATAGGAAAACACGCACAGGCGCACTCTTTATATGATATAGATTATATACATGTGCAGGAGTCCTGGTGACATAGTGGTAAAGAACTTGGCTGCTAACTGAAAGGCTGATGGTTCAAACTTACCGAGTGGCTGGGCGGAGGGAAAAAATGGCAGTCTGCTCCCATAAAGGTAACAGCCTAGAAAACCCTATGGGGTCACATGGGTCACTATGAGTTGGAATCGACTTGATGGCACTCGACAACAACAACGTATACGTGTGCAGAGGTTAGACATTATGTTATGATCATGTGTGCACTCAGGTAGTGTGTGTACCTGTTCATGTGGTATATTGTGACTCTATGTGTAAACATGTACGCTTATGTGGATATATGGGCTCAAGCATATCAACAATTGTGAGGATGGTGCAGGACGGGACAGTGTTTTGTTCTGTTGTACGTAAGGTCGCTGTGATTCGGAACTGACTTGATGACGCTAATAACAACAGCATGTGGGTATAAGCATATGCAGAGTCAATGCCTTCTTGGTGACACTTTGGAGATGGTGCCTGTGTGCCTTTTGAGTGAACAAAGCTCCAAGCCCATTGACTGTGTGAATAATGCTCACCGAATACTCAAGTTCCCAGTACTCCTGTGTGTCAGGACTACTGGAAAAAGGAGGTGCTCTTAGAATAGCTCCCCCAGTGCTCCTTCTGACATCATGATGTAACTGCCCCGGAACATAGCAAGAAGATTTGCACCTTCTCTTTTCCCTTATAAGTTATAGGCTCTGCCGAAGGACGAGGACACAAGGATCTGTCAAAAACAAATGATCCATTTTACGTATTTTTTGAGTGGCACGCACAAACATTATTAATATTCAGTAATTATATATGCTTATATTAATGGGTATGTGCACACACATTCAATATATTTAAAAGAGCAACTGAAAAATATTTTCTAGCATGTTTTTCTACAGTTATAGCTACTTTATCTATGGAAATTGTATCTTAGCTGTAGCTTTGGATACATTTCAAGGAGCCAAAGATCCGTGGAAGTGACCCCCGAGGCCACTGAATTCAGAACTTGCAAACTGGTGGCCAGCAAGCCAGATTTTGCCAGCAACTGGGTGTTTCGTTTGGCCACGTAGTGTTTTATTTTGTCTTGTGTTTTCAAACAGCCTTACTGAGGTGTAATCGGCATACGATAAACTACACGGAGTAGAGCATCAAATCGTCTACTTTTACTAGCTAAAGTATACAGTTAGATGTGTTTGGATAAATATACACTCATGAAACCATCATCACAATCAAGACAATGAACATACTCATCCTCCAAAAGGTTCCCTTGAGTTCCTTTGTCATCGCCCCCCTCCTAAGTCAACCTTCTTTCTGTCATTATAGATAGGTTTGCATGGCGTAGAATTGTATATACATGGAATCATACGCTAGGTACTCTTTTTCTGTCTAGCTTCTTTCACTCAGCATAATTTTCTTGAGATTCACCCAATTGCGGTAGAAATCACGGAAGTTTTCTCCTACGGTTATTTCGAGAAGTTTTATAATTTATATATGTTGTTGTTGTTAGCTGCCATGGAGTTGGATTCTGCCTGTGGCCACCCGTGTGTGCAGAGTAGAACTGCTCCGTAGGGTTTTTCAAGGCTGTGAGCTTTGGGAACAGATCTCCAGGCCTTTCTTCTGAGGCACCTCTGGGTAGATGCGAACAGCCAACCTTTTGGCTAGTAGCAGAGCACTTAACTGTTTGCACTACCAGGGACTCCCTCGAGTTTTATAATTGAGACTTTACACTGAAGCCTATACCCATTTTGAGTTAAATTGTGGACATCGCCTGTAGATACGGGTATTTCTAGACCATATTTAGGAGCCCTGGTTTCACAATGGTTAAAGCGCTTGACTGTTCACTAAAAAGTCAGCGGTTAGAACCCACCCGCGGGACCGTGGGAAAAAGACCTGGAGCTCTGCTCTGGGAAAGATTACAGCCTTGAAAACCCTGTGGGGCAGTTCTGTTCTGCCCCACAGGGCTGCTGTGAGTTGTTATTGACTCGATGGCACACAGCAATAACAACAACCACCACAACAGAACATATTCAGTTGTTCCTGGCACTGTTTGTTCATAAGACCATCCTTTCTCTACTGAACTTCTTTGGCGCTCTCTCAGGGTAGTGAGCTGGGGCAATGGTAGGGCTCACCGCATTGTTTCTCGTCTCTCCGGGTTCTCAGTCCACCACTGACTGATGGCCAGTGTCTTGAAAACCGTATATTGTCTGCTTTTTCATTTGTTTGTTTCATGCGGAAGGGTGAGCTTGATTCCTGCTACTCCATCTTTCCCGGAAGCAAAACCCACCCACTCAATGTTGTTGTATTTGTTTTTAAACAATTTACTGTGTTTCCAGCATATCCAAATTGTGCTGTTGTTGTTAGGTGCTGTGGAGTCTGTTCCGACTCAGCGATCCCAGGTACACCAGAAGGAAACACGGCCAGGTCCCGCGCCATCTTCACAATTGTTGCTGTGTTTGAGCCCAGTTTTACAGCTACTGTGTCAACCCATCTTGTTGAGGGTCTTCCTCTTTTTTGCTCACCCTCTACTTTACCAATATATAAATTAGGAGAGATTATATTCAAATCTAGATTTCTGGATTCTCTTGAAAAATGTACCAAAAAACCCAAAAGCTGTTGAGTCAATTCCAACTCATAGCTACCCTATAAGACAGAGTAGAACTGCCTGTAGGGTTTCCAAAAAGTGGCTGGTGGTTAGCAGCTGAGCTCTTAACCACTGTGCCACCAGGGCTCTGAAAAATGTGCAGGCCTGGCAAACTGGACACCAATTCCACCTGGCAACAGTCGATTGTGGAATCAGCAGCTCCATTCTTTCTTTGGGGCAAGACTTTCCCTGGTTTGCTTCACTCATTTCAATGACCTGTTCCACCCCTGAGGTCTCATCAGTCCAAGCCTTTCATTAAAAAAGATATGGTAAGAATATATACGATAAAACATTTGCCAATTCAATATTTTTCATGTATAACTCAGTGATATCATGTTGTGCAACCATTCTTGCTATCCTTTTCCAAATTATTCTGCCGCCATTAACAGAAGCTCAGTGACGCCTAAGCAATGACTCTCCCTTGCCCCCTTTTTCCATCCCTGGTAACCTCAGATCAACGTTAGTCTCTATACATTTGCTTATTCTAGATGTTTCGTATAAGTAGGATCATACAATATTTGTTCTTTTGTGACTAACTCATTTCACTCTGTATGTTTTCAAGGTTCATCCGTGTCATGGGACTTCATCAATGTATCAGGACATCATTTCTGTTCATGGCTGAGTAATATTCCATTGTGTGGATAGACCACATTTTGTTTATCCATTCGTCTGTTGATGGACATTTAGGTTGTTTTCACTTTTGGGCTGTTATGAATAGTACAGCAATGAGCACTGGTGGGTACCTATCTGTTTGTGTCAAATATTTCATTTTATTCATGAGGAAACTGAGTCAGAGAGGCAAAGAGAGTTGGAGTAAGAGTCTGGGTTCTTGGACTTCACATCCAGTCGTGTTTCCCTGGAGATGGCATAATAAGCTTATTGTGTTATTGGTACGGAGCAGAGCAAACTGAAGATCTGAGTTTTTGCTGACAGATTTAAATGTTCTGTGCCTACTCTCATCTCTCGATAATAACCTGGGAAGTTTATTATAATTTATCTTTTGCTATATTTGGAAAGCAAACTATGCAGCAGGATTTCACTGTTACTTAATTCTCTTGAAGGAATTGTTCATTCAACCAAAGCACCTTTTGAAGATTCTGTTCACTTCCCCCCATTAAATACTTTGTCTGCAGCAAAAAAAAGTTTGCCATTTCAATATCTTTTCCGTGTACAATTCAGTGACGTGATGTTCACCATGTTGTAAAACCATCACCACTATCTGTTTCCAAATTTTTCTGTTGTCCTTAACAGCAGCTCAGCGCCCCATAAGCAAAGAGTCCCCTTCTCCACCTCCCTTTTGCCCCTGGTAACCACTAACAAACTTTAGTCTCTGTGCATTTGCAAGGGCTTTTAAAACTGCCTGTGTGGGAGACTCCAGCAAGATGGCGGTCTAGGCAGAAGCACCACGCCGTCCCTCCACAACAAAGATCCGAAAAACTAAGCCAAACAGAGAATCAACAATCCTGA
>NW_004443961.1:1059246-1093252 GCF_000243295.1 Trichechus manatus latirostris
GGACTTGAACCTCCAACCTTTCGGTTGGTAGCCAAGTGCTGTAATAATGGTTTGCACCTCCCAGAGACTCCTCGGAAAAAGAGGGCCGATAACAGCAACGTTCAGGCTGCTGGGGAACATGTCCACTCTCACCCGGTGCCCAGAAAGCTGCGTTAGTTGATGGAACAGAAGGGAGTTGCTCTTAGCGTGGGTTTCTACTTGCTAGTTGTTCTTGTGTGCTACCGAGTCAATTCCGACTCTTACCCTACGGTCAGGGTAGAACGGCCCCGTTGGGTTTCCTAGGCTGTCATCTTCACGGGAGCAGATCGCCAGGTCTTTTCTCCAGTGGCTGTCCGGCTGATTCTGACTCATGGTGACCCCGTGTGTAGAGTAGAACTGCTCCATAGGGTTTTCAAGGCTGTGATCTTTCAGAAACAGATCGCCAGGCCTTTCTTCCGAGGTGCCTCTGGGTGGGTTTGAACCACTGACCTTTCAATGAGCAGCTGAGTGCTTAATTATTGCACCACCAGGGCCCCTGTACTTGCTAGAGCTGATCCTCCTTGGGTGTAGGATAGTTGATAGAAGTTCCCAGCCAGGAGAGTTGGTCAAAACCACCAATCTGTGTTTTCTGTTTCTTTCGGGTGCCTTCTTTGTCTTTGTTCTCACTCTCTCTCCCTCTCTCCCTTCCTCTCTGTCTTTTGCTCTCCTCCTCCACATCTTCTTAAGGCTGCTTCGTTCTAGATTTTCACATGTCCATATTTTTGCCTCCTTGAAAATCCTCACTTAACCACATCACTCTCCAGCTCTTCTCTGTTATCAGGTCTCTTTAAACGACTGGAATGGGAGATTGAGACCTGTTGGGTCTCCACGCATCTAGCAATGCAGCCAGTTTCTGTTGCCGGTTCCCCTTCAAAGCCTTCACTCAGGCTAATTAATGTCTCCTGCGGTCTGCTTTCACTGAGACAAAAATCCTTCAGACTGCAAATTTTACAGCAATCTCATGCCTCCTTGGGCAGAGTTAGCTTCTTTCTCCACTAACCCTGTTGCCATTGATTCGATTCCAACTCACGGAGACCTCACATGTTTCAGAGTAGAACCGTGCTCCATAGGGTTTTCATGGCTGGGACTTTTCGGAAGCAGATTGCCAGTCCTTTTTTCTCGGTGCCTCTGGGTATGTTTGAACCACTGACATTTTGCTTAGCAGCCTAGCGCTTAACTATTTGCACGACCCAGAGGCTCCTACCTCTTTCCATTAAGCCTCTCCAGTTTGAATTCCTGAAATATTGTTCTCACTTTATTTTTTTCTCACTTCATTTTTCTCATGTTTTCTCACCCGTCTCCCTTGTGTCTCCTCATTTACCTGATCACTGAATTTTTTTGCCTCCTCACTCAACATCAATTTCCTCCTGATGATATATGAAATCTGTATTTTTGTTTTGGCCTCAAAGCTTGGAAATGAGCCAATAAGATTCTGATAGTCTGGGTTTCCTTCACCATCTCCCTTCCACTCTCATTGCTCTGTTTTACCCCCCTGCTTCCACTCTTTTTTTAAAAAATAATATTTTACTGTGTTTTTGGTGAAGATTTACACAGCACTTTAGGTTCCCATTCAACAATTTGTACACACATTGTTCAGCGACATTGGTTACATTCTTCACAATGCATGAAGGTTCTCATTACTTCCGTTCTGGTTGTTCTGTTTCCCTTAATCTAGCTTCTCTGCCCACTTACATTCTCATCTTTGTTCTAAAGTAGGTGTGGACCGCTTAGCATTCCCCATCACTCTTGTGTTTCCTTTATTTATTTATTTTAACTATGGTATCCTCACCCCTGGAAGGGGTCATTTATGCAAGGTTGAATTTCTTTCCCAAGGACACCTAGCTTTGGACAGGCAATTTGGCCAATCCCCTGCCTTGTTGCTACTGAAACATTCATTGTGAGATGTTCATTTTGTACTTCTTTCTTTACCATTTCCATCCCAGTGTCTTTGTCCCCAGATCTCTTCTAAGCCTGACTGTGACTTCCTTGCATTGGAGAAGTTGTGGAGGAGCCTGAAGAGAATGTACTTCAAGTAGCTCCCCATCTTCATTTCCAAGTGCTGCTGTAACAGAAACACCACAAGTGGGTGGCTGTATTTTCTCACAGCTTAGGAGCTAGAAGTTTGAATTCAGGGCACCAGCTCTACAGGAAGTTGCTGGGTTCCTTGGTGATCTCCATGTGGCATCCATCTTTTCCCGTTCACCCTTGCCTGTCTCTGCATCCGTGCTGTTCTTTTTATATCTCAAAGGTGGTTAGGGTTAGGGCACACCCCACACTAATGTGGTTTCGTTAACATAACAGAGAAAACCCGATTCCCAAGCAGGATCACCTCCGCAGGTATAGAGGTTAGGATTCCAACACTTATTTCTGGTGGGCGCAATTCAATCCGTAACATGCCCCCATGCTGCTCCCATTCTTAGCTCCTTCTCTTACAGAGGTTAGATCCTCCAGAGGACATTGCTGTGGGGACAGGAGGCTAGGTGAGTAGAAGTTTGGGAAGATGGGAAGTGGTGATGGAGAGAGATTCCCCACCCCCCCAGTCCCTGGAGGGCACAGAAGTTCATGGTCTGTGAGTTCCATGAGAGGTGGGGACCTATGATGCACTCTCTCACTTGCCATGGGCGGGGGCGCAGGGTCGGGTCAAGGGTGTGCAAGGCAGGCACTTGACTTGGGTGTAAAATTTGACAGGACTCCAAAACACTCGAAGGAGCTCTGGTGGTGCAGTGGTTAAAGCGCTTGGTTGCTAACCGAAAGGTCAGCAGTTCGAACACACCAGCCGCTCCGAAGGAGAAAGATGTGGCCTGGCAGTCTGCTTCTGCCTTGGAAACCCTATGGGGGCACTTCTACTCTGTCCTGTAGGGTTGCTATGAGTCGGAATTGACTTGACGGCCATGGCAGCCAAACAAATGGGTAATCAAGGTAAATATTATTTTAATACTATATTTAAAAAAATCAGAGTTAATGCAAAAAAATTCCCATGATGAACAAACTATCATTATTTTAAATAAAAATGGGACCCAAGGAGGCGGGACCTCAGAGGGTGGCTGGACGGTGTGTCCCAGGGATTGGCCCCAGGCACCTCAGCAACGATGTCCAGGCTTTAATGCCCCAGTGTAGCAGAGTTGCTCAATTTCTAGGGATCCTGTGGATTTAGGCAGGAGGCATTTCAGTGGTAACCAGTTTGGACAAATGGACCTCTCCAAAGGTCTTTTGATGTAGAAAACCCCTGAATATTTTGCCCAGCCATGGATGGGAGTCCCAACAATGTCAGAAATTGGGGTCTTGTGTTTGGAGTGATTTCTTAATTCAAATAAATAAAAAAATGAAGCACTTCTTACACACACAGTTTTACAGTTATAAATTCATACTGAACTCCTTGTCTCTCCATCTGTCACTATCTCAAGGAAAGGGTGTGATGATGAGATTCTTTATTTTCTTTCTCCAATCCTGTATTGCTTTCCCTTCCCTATCACAGAGGTCCATTCCTAGTATTAATGAGCGACTTGCTGATCCAGCGTCCATACATCTAAAGATATGAAAAATATAAATAAGAAGTCCTCTCCTTCTTCGTTGTTTTTGTTAAAACATTTCTGTTGAAACATGGCTTAGTCTTGTACCATCTTCATGATCATTGGTATATTTGAGTCCATTGTTGCAGCCACTGTGTCAATCTGTCTCACTGAGGATCTCCCTCTTTTTTGCTGACCCTCTACTTTATCAGGCATGATGTCTTTCTCCAGCGATTGGTCTTTCCTAATGACGTGTCTGAAGTAAACAAGACAAAGTCTTGCCACCTTCTCTTCTAAAGAGCATTCTTGCTGTACTCCCTCCAAGACAAATTTGTTCATTCTTCTGGCAGTTCATGGAGTATTAATTATTCTTCTCCAACACCAGAATACAAATGTTTCAATTCTTCTTGGGTCTTCCTTATTCATGATCCAGCTTTCACATGCATATGAAGCGAGTGAAAAACTATGTCTTGAGTCAGGTGCACCTTAGTCCTCCAAGTGACATCCTTGCTTTTCAACACTTTAAAGAGGTATTTTCAGCAGATTTGCCCAGTGCAATATGTGGTTTGGTTTCTTGACTGCTGCTTCCCTGGACGTTGATTGTGGATCCAAGAAGAATGAAATCCTTGACAACTTCAATTTCTTTGCCATTCATCATAATGTTGCATAATGGTCCAGTTGTAAGGATTTTCATTTTCTCTTCTTCTTGATTTTTCTATATGCTTAAGATCAGACTTCTTTATTCCAGTCTTAGAATCAACAGTGTTTGTTCTGCATGGCAGTTTGCTGGAAAGAGCGTTGGCCGGAGTGTCAGGAGACTTGGATTCTGAACGTAGTCTGCTTCTGACAAGCTGTGTGAACACGGGCAAGTCTGTCTCTTTCACTCTCTGAGCCTCAGTTTCCTCATCTGTGAAAACTAAATCAAGTCAATTGCCTTCAGGTTGAGTTCGACTCATGTGACCCCATGTGTTTCAGAGTAGAGCTGCTCCATAGCGTTTTCAAGGCTGTGTTCTTTTGGAAGTAGATCTCCAGGATTTTCTTCCAAGGTGCCTCTGGGTGGACTTGAACCTCTACTCTTTTGGTTAACAGCTGAGTACTTAACCATTTGCACCACAAAGTGGGGGTTAAACTAGATAAATGCTAAGATTTCTCTCTGGGCCAACATTCTATGACTTTTTAAAAAAGTTACAATATTTTATTGTGTTTTTGGTGAAAGTTTACACAGCAAATTAAGTTCCCATTTAACAATTTCTATACATATTGTTCAGTGACTTTGGTTACATTTTTCACAGTGTGTCAACATTCTCATTATTTCCATTCTGGTTGTTCTGCTTCCATTAATCTAGTTTCCTTGCACTCATCCCCCTTACCTTCTCATCTTTGCTTTAGGGTAAATGTTAGCTGTTTGGTCTCTTATAGATGGTTTTTTAAAGGAGCATAGTACTCATGGGTGATATTGTTTATTGTATAAACCAATCTGTTATTTAGCTGACAGGTGACCTCTTGGTGTCGTTTCAGTGCAAAGTTTAAAGGGTATTTCAGAGCAATTGTCTCGGGGGTTCCTCTAGTCTCTATCGGTCCAATAAGTCTGGCCTTTTTAAAAGAATTTGAGTGTTGTTCTGTATTTTTCTCCCATTCTATCTGGGACCATCTATTGTGTCCCTGGTCAGAGTGGTTGATAGTGGTAGCTGGGCACCATCTAGTTCTTCTGGTCTCAGTATAGATGATTCATGACTTTTAAGGATGATTTTCTGTTTCTTAGACAACTGCTAATTTCCAGTTGATCTATTTACAGCCACTTTAAAACTGCCCAGCTACACTTCCACTTCTCACCTTGTGCTTTGACACTATAGTTTACATTTTCAAAACCTGCTAGCCTGCAGTTGTCATTGTCTTCTGTATTGAAATCAGATTCCGAACTCTCGGTTTCACGACCCCAACGTATCAGAGGAAAAGTTCTGAAAAAATTTTTAATCTTTTTGGATTTAAATCTTGTTCAACGTCACAGCAGAAAAAGAAGTGACAAGACTTTGGGCAACTTATAAACTGGTTTCTTCATCGTGAAATAAAGAGGATTTATTCGCTGTTCTTCTAAGCCCTTTTTAGCTTTAAAATTCCAAATCACTTCAAGTAGCAGGACAATGTTCTTGGATTTTGCATAAAGTCGTGGTTTCTTTTTTACTCCACTCATCAGCTTTTAAAATGCTCTACGTTTCTTTGCCCATCAGCTATTTAGACATTTACATGGAAATATTAGACAAGCTAGCTACTGCTTGACCCATCTAACCTTTGTGACTTGGTGCTTGACAAACACTGCTGTTCTATAAAGAGTTTGAGACATTCCCTAATCCACATTATTTTAAAAACCTGAAGAAGTCCCCCCACTAATGGTATAAATTGTCTCTCCAGCCACTGCAGAAGTGAAAGCTGAGTTCTCTGCTTCATTCGCTGACAGGACTGCACAGGTTTCGTACATTCTGGTGCTTGGGGGGGGGTCCCTGAGTAGCGTAAACTGTTAAGCACTTGAATACCAGCTAAAAGTTCAGCAGTTTGAACCCACCCAGAGGTGCCTAGGAAGAAAGGCCTACCGATCTGCTTCTGAAAGTTCATGGCCTTGAAAACCGTATGGAGTACAGTTGTACTCTGCATACTTGGGGTCACCAGAGTTAGAATCGACTGAACGGCACCGGATTTAGGTCCCTGGCTGGCGCAAATGGCCTGTGCTCACTACTAAGTGAAAGGTTGGCGGTTTGAAGCCACCCAGCGGGACTGTGGAATACAGGCTTGGAATTTGCTTCTGTAAAGATTTCAGCCAAGAAAACCCTATGCAGCTCAGTTCTACTCTGTAACACGTGGGGTCACCATGAGTTGGAGTCAACTCGACAGCAATGGGTTTGGTTTGGTTGGTGCTTTGGGGGCTATGAGATATGGTCTCCAGTGCCTTGTAGGGGTCTCCTTGCCTCTAGAGTGAAGTCACTTCTGGGTTTTGCAAGCACTTCCAGGCCGTACGTAGGTCCAACTCTCTGGTTTCTGGGGCCACTGAAGAGGCAGCCTGGGGAAAGCAGGTGCTTCCTGTTAGGTTCCTGGCTACACACTTCTGTCCCACAGGAAGCTCCCGTGACAATACGACATCAGAAATTTCCTCGTCCTAAGCCTCTTAAGCGGCGTGTCAGTTATACAGAAATACACTTTGGGGCACAATCTTCAGGAGTCTCAGCAGGTTACCCACCCCACTCCCCCCAACTTGTTCTTCATGTCCTAGTTCCGTTCAATAAGGTTATAAATTCAGCCTCAGACAGTCGGGAACAGGGTCCATTTCAGAGGCTCTCTAAATCTGTGCGGCTTCTGCCGTACTTTGTGGACTTTTCTATTGAATGACGTTGGATTCAGAGAGATGAGACAGGCTAATGGAAGGGAGAATGGTAGAGCCTGAGATGGTAAAAATCCTGGCTCCAATGCTAGAAAATGAATAGGAAGAACTGCCTTTTTAAATGCCATCTTGTTACGAGGGGCCACTTTAGAAGAGAAGCACAGAAGAGACTTCAAAAACAATGTATTCCAGCAAGGCAGACATGACCACACTGCTGCAGTACCAGAGAACGCCAGTAGGGAGAAGCTTAGCACTCTGTAGCCTCTTCCGTTACCTTTATCAGAAACACGAAGAAGCGTAAGTTTCTGAAACGACAAATCAAAAGCCGTTGCCTTTCCAAGAGCGTCATTTAACAAATCCATTATAAAACTCAATGTGAGTAATGACTGGTCATGCTACTGAGCTAGCGATGTGAAGATATTAGATAAGCATTTTGAAAGAGCACCATGTTCATTGCAGTAAAGTCATGTTAGTTTTATCAATTGTAAATTTTGCAATTGATAAAAAGCATTAGCAGGAGCAAAAGAAAATTCTGGATGAAATTTTACTTAGAAAATCCATTTTGTAGAAGTACAAAACCAGGGATAGTACTGGTAAGAGAAACCTATTAAGAAGCACCACTCTATTAGAAAAGGTAGACAATCTTTAGACAGCTTCCCTAGCCCAAACAAAGCAACAAAACAAGAAAAACAACAACAAAATCTTATTCCCAACAAAATACAGTAATCCCCAAGTTACATGAAAACTATTTCTTAAATTTTCCATATTGGTCAAGTCTCATAAATTTTAAAATGAGCTTTCATCTTGTGGTTAGGTGCTGTAGAGTTGAGTTTGACTCATAGTGACCCCACGTATAACAGAACGAAAGGTTGCCTGGTCCTGCGCCATCCTCACAATAGTAGGTATGTTTGAGCCCATTGCTGCAGCCACTGTGTCAATCCATCTCATTGAGCGTCTTCCTCTTTTTCACTGACCCTCTACTTTACCAGCATGATGTCCTTCTCTAGGGACTGGTCCCTCCTGATAACATGTCGAAAGTAAGCGAAATGAATTCTCGCCATCCTTGTTTCTAAGGAGCATTCTGGCTGTACTTCTTCCAAGACAGATTTGTTTGTTCTTTTGGCAGTCCATGGTCTTTTGGCAGTCCATGGGATATTCAATATTTCTCTCCAACACCATAATTCAAAATGTGTCAATTCTTCTTCGGTCTTCCTTTTTCAATGTCCAGCTTCTGCAGGTATATGAGGCAATTGTAGAGACCATGGCTTGGGTCAGGCTTACGTCTTACCAGTTATTAAAACAAATTGCCATCAAGTTGACTCTGACTTATGGTGACCCTCATGTGTGTCAGGGTAGAATTGTGCACCATAGGATTTTTAATGGCTAATATTTTGGAAGTAGATCACCAGACCTTTCTTCCAAGGCACTTCCGGGTGGACTCAAACCTCCAACCTTTGGGTCAGCAGCTGAGTACATTCACTGTTTGTGTCACTCAGGGACTTAACCAGTTACTGTTAGACTTTTGGAGCCCTGGTGGTGCAGTGGTTAAGAGCTCAGCTACTAATCAAAAGATCAGCAGTTCGAATCCACCAGTTGCTCCTTGCAAACCCTATGGGGCAGTTCTACTCTGTTCTATAGGGTCGCTATGAGTCGGAATCGACTCGATGGCAACGAGTTGGATTTTTGGACTAGACTTCCAATTAAAAATAAAAACTTCGTAATGTAAAAAAAATGATGGTGTGGAGACTCTTTAGGTCTAAAAGTTGAAACTTTCAGCCCTTGGATTCAGCTAGGTGAGCAGAAACAGAGAGAGATGGAACAGGACTAGTGTTTTCTCGAACCTTTTAGTGGTTTGTGTAGCTGCCTCTCTGGGAATGCTCTCCTGCTGCCTTCCCTTTTGATAATTGCGGAAAATGCTACTGTTGTGTGGGACAGTTCCTGGAAGAAACAAGGCACAGTGAGAGAACATTCTCCAATGCTGGCCCATTCTGGGTCCACCCAGTCCAGTTATCCATAGCACACGTGGAGCCATATCTTTAACATAGGACGTTTTGAAGTTTAGAAAAAGAGGCATTATGGCATAGTGAAGCATTGAGCAAAGTTTTTCCAGACCACAGCACCGGAACCCTGTGAAAAAAATGCTTGAGATCTCCAGGCCCCACAACAGTGCCACTGAATCAGAAATTCTGGAGATGTGGCCTGGGTGTCTGCATTTTTAACAAGATCCTCAGATAACCTCTTTTAATATTTGAAAGCCTCTTCTGTTGTGGTTAGTTTCGTGGTCTCCAAGCAGACCTGGGTTCAAATCCTGGTTCTGCCACCTTTTGATTGTGTACTCTGGAAAATCTCTTTGTACCCTCTGAGTATAGTTCCCTTACCCGTAAAACAGGAACAATGATAGTTCCCTCTTCTAGGATTGTGTTGGGAATTAAATGAGATGATACTGTGAAGCACTCTCCACAACACTGGACTCATACTAAATACTCATGAATTTGAGAAGTTATTATTATTATTGTATGGGGCAGTTCTACTTTGTTGCATGGAGTCACTATGAGTTGGAATTGACTCAATGGCATCAAACAACAACAAACTTTGGGTTTGAAAGCCTCAGTAAGATGCGTTGACACAATGGCTGCAACAATGTACTCAAGCATGTCACCGATCATGAGATCATGAAGATGGTAGGGGATCAGGCAACATTTCATTCTGTTACACGTTAAGGTTGCCATGAACCAGAGCTGACTCAAGGACAGCTGGCAACATTATTGTTACAATTGTTATAAAAAGTTTTATAAAGGATATCAGATTGGCCACTCTGATTTGAGAGTAACAATTTTTTTGATGTATGTTTAAAAGAAAGAATACATATTATACAATGGATTCTGAATGGAAATTAGAGCAGCTGTTCACCAAGGGGAGCTGGTGAGGAGGTTAAACCAATGGTCATTGCCCTAGTTTTGTCTGCATTTCTTTTGTCCCAGGTTCTCCTGATGCTCTTCTGAGTGCTCTGTTTGGTTCTTGGCCCCCAAAGGCATGGGTCTAACCCTCTTTTGTTGGTTTTACGGCCATTAGTCTCTGCTTTTGAAGCAGCTCAAAGGGGCGTCTTGAACAGATGATTTACACGGAAGGCTTTGATGCTCTCCAATGTGTTCTGCAAAATGCTATTAGTTTGCCTTCCTTGTTAACCCGCTGGCCTTTGTGAGCAAGGCCGGCAGCTGTCTCTCTCCGGGCACTCTCCTGTCCTCCGCCACTCTGCCTGCATCCGCTCTCTGCTTCACTCATTTTTTTCTGTTGACCACAGCCTTCCGCTATGATTGTGGGATCCCCGTATTCTGAGACTTGGCAGCACGAATCATTCCCTGCAGCCACCTGAGCAGCAGCGAAATTCCTCATTGCAAAGAGAGTGGCATTTTCTGGTGGAACACCGTTAAATAACAAATATGCTCCTTTCTTCCCATAAAATGCTTTAAACTGTTCAAACATTTAAATTTGTTGGGGGCTTAGGACTATATGAATGGCAAAGAGTCACTAATTCTGAGGGCTAGAAAGATTCTTGGGCCATACTTTATTTGACTTCCCTCTACAAAATATTTTAGGACACATCCAAATCTTTCAAGCTCAAGAGGCATAGTAAATGATAATTCCTGTTTTTAAAGGTAGCATTGGCTAGCACTATGTGAATGATGGAAACTTGAAACTCTGAAGGTATTGGAGCTTGCTACGTTCAACATCCCCCTTTTATGACCACTGAAACAAAAAAACCAAAACCACTGCCCTTAAGTCCATTCTGACTCATGGCAACCACATGTATAATAGAGTAGACCTACTCCATAGGGTTTTCTTGGCTGTAATCTTTATGGAAACAGATCACCAGGTCTTTCTTCTGTGGCACTGCTGGGTGAGTTTGAACTGCCAACCCATAGGTTGGTAGTTGAGCATAAACCATTTGTGCCACCCAGGGACTACTTTGAAAAATTAGCCAATGAAAGCCTTATGGATCACAGCAGAACATTGTCTGAATTGCTTGCTTTGGAAATGTCATCAGAAGGGATCAGTTGCTGGAGAAGGAGATCATAGTTGGCAAAATACAGGGCCAGTGAGGGTGGAGGAGACCGTTGGTGAGATGGATTGGCACGGTGTCTGCAAGGATGGACTTGAACATGCCAACGATTGTGAGAATGATGTAGGACTGGGCAAGGTTTTGTTCTGTTGTACATAAGGTTGACATGAGTAGGGGTTGACTCAATGGCAGCCAACAACAACACCAAGAACTAAGCCAGGCATTAAGGAAGACACAAAAGAAGACATGGGCCACACCTTCTAGGAAGATGTGTCCTGCTTGGTGAGATAAGACTCATGGGTGGAAATAGCTTTTATAAGGCTGGATAAGGATAGGAGTAAGTGCTGAAATATAGACTTGAAGGCGGAAAAAGGGTGCGGAGGCTGAAGTGACTTCTTGGTCATTTGCCACTTGCATCCCTTCCATCCTCTCCACTCTCCCTACCTCTATGTGATCCACCACTGACATCGTATGGATCTTGTCAAGAGATTCATGGGTGAAGTACCCTCTTATGTTGGTTTAAAGAAGGAGGCTCTCGTTGGCAACTGCATCTTGGTGGCAAAGAAAGGGAAGAAGGAGGTCAGCACAAAGTGACCAACAGGGACAGCGTGGGCAGGTGGTCTTATCCAACCTCCAGCAACCCTGTAAGCAAGGAGGTGATATTTCTGTTTAACAGGTAATGAAACTGAGATTGAGAGGTTTGATAACTTCCCCAAGTTACCATGCACTTAGTGAGTGGAGTTGTAACATCCAGGTCTTCTTGATGTCATGCAAACCAAGCTCTAGACTATTAATACTGAAGAATCAGAGTTTTAATGGTCAGTCATCAGTCTCCAGAAAATCTGGCTTAAGTTCAGCCATGGTCTTATAAGTTAGGGAGTTACCTATGGGATGAGCTGTGGGGGGTTCCCAGCAAACCTGCTCTAGTGCCTGATCTGTCACCATTTCTGATGTATCCTTAGTGCTAACGACTTCCTTCCTTCCTTTTTTGCTTCCTTCCTTCCATTGAGCAGAGCTTAGTGGAGAAAGTCCTGGTTGAATCAGATCTGCTTTGGAGGCAGTGTGACTGTGAGCAAATCATGACCCTTCTCTTGATCTCAATTTTCTTATTGAAAATTATGAAACAACTGGCCTCGTGAAGTCCACAGTTGCTTTCCCTGTTCCCCCAGGTTAATGAGCCCAGTCTAGACATTGGGCTGCCGACTGGCCGTCCCCACTGGAGTGAGAAGACCCAAATGCTTTACTGAGGCACAAATGTAGCAACAGTGGAAGTCTTCCATTAACTTCATCCAGGGTCCGACCTCAGGCCAAAATCCATGATGTCCTTAGAAAAAAATAAAGAAAAACATTGTAGATGAGAAGCAAAACTAAACAAAACATCTCTCTTGGCTTTCTCCTTTCCAGTATGGACTTTGAGTAGGAAGGAAAGGAGGAAGGAAGGAGGATTGCAGAGAGATTTCTCTGTGTCAGGCAGCATGCCAGGCAGTTTACATCATGATCTCATGTAATCCATACAGTAGTCATACTATGGCCATTGTACAGATGATGAGACCGAGGCTCAGAGAAATGTGGTGCATTGCAGAAGGACACATAGTTGATAAATATCCCAGTTGTGGTTGTGTCAAAGGATTTTTTCAGTTTGGTTGAATCACAGAATAATTTCTAACCTTTGCCAACTTCACATACACAGTGGGGACTTACTTTCCCATAGAGCTTAAGATGTTGTTGTTAGTTGCCATTGAGTCAACTCCAACTCCTGAGGACCCTATGTACAACAAAACAAACTGTTGCCCAGTCCTGCACTATCTTCACGATCATTGGTATGCTCTAGTCCATTGTTGCGGTCACTGTGTATTTTAATTGCCTTCCAACCCAGGGAATTCATCTTCCAGCATTATATCAGTCTGTCTTTGTCTGAAGCTCTGCTGAAACCTGTCCGCCATAGGTGGCTCTGCTCGTATTTGAAATACTGGTGATACAGCTTCCAGCATCGCAATAATACGCAAGCCACCCCAGTAGGACAAACTGACAGATGAGTGGTTGGAGCTGAAGATCCACAGGGTTTTTCACCCTTTTCTTTAGGCCTGCTTGTGTCAAAATTTGTTTCCTCTTTTCTATTTTAAATTTTATTATATTTTTTTGTCTTTGCTGTCTGGAAGAACACTCATGTATCTGCAGGTTCACTGCCTGCCTCTTGCTTGTCTTTTGTGCATCTTCAGAAGATGTTATAATAGAGCATAGACGAGGACTGAGAGAAACAAGATAGAAGAGGTTTGACCCGTATGGAAATGTCTCCTTGTGGAGGGAGCCCACAGGAAACATGTCTCCCTGCCCCATGGGTCACATCCAAAGTCACTCTACAAGCAACTCAACACCTTTTACATCTCCAGTGGGCAGACCATGCTAGCCTTTTGCTCAAGATAACATCATTCACCTTGACAAAGTCAAATCTCTTATTTCCATTTTCTCTCTGTCTTAACATTCTTATCTGCACTCATAATATTGTTGTCGATTCCTTAATCTACTGGATGTTGGAGTAGTTTCTAACATGCTTTAATTTGAAGAGCTGAGCCAAACATTTGTAACTACTTCTGAGGGAAATTATGGGCCATTTGTATTGGAAAGAACTTTTATATCTCCAGTCATGGCTAAAACGGAGTAGTCCTCACTCCCCTGGGTGGGAATTGTGCTTTGGAAGAAGTCGACTTCCATCTCTACCAGAGGCCAAATAACTCAAGTGTGTATACAAAATACTCTGTGGGTGATTTACCTTGAAATGGCCTCAACTAAAAGTAATTACAGTAAACTCACACTTTCTGTATCTAGTGATGAAAAATATTGATATTTCAGGCGCAGCATGTTTGAAACGCTTGGCCTCAACAGGTTTTCAAGTTCTTGTTTATATTTATTTTTCATTCCAACAAGGGGGATAAGAAAGACTTGAAACTTACCTTCACTCAACAGAGAGGAATATGGAAAAATGACCAGAGTAATTGTCAGGTGATATACATATTTTGTTTGTTTGTTTGCTTGGTTTTTTTCCCTCTCCCTGTCCCCTAATTCTGCCAGTTACTAGCTGTTGTATCCTTGGGCAAGTGGCTTGACCTCTCTGAGCTTAGTTTTCTGCCAATTGTATTGTCCTCAAGGGCAGTAGTTCTCAACGGGGGATCACTTTTGCTCCCCAGGGGACATGTGGCAATGTCTGTAGACGTTTTTGGTTATCACAACTGGGGGGTGTGTGCTACTGGCACCCAGCGGATAGAGGACAGTGAGGACAGTGCTCCACAACAAGGAATTACCCAGCATCAATGTCAACAGTACCAACGTTGAGAAGCCCTGCTTTAGAGGCTGTAGTGAGAAGTGTTAGTTTCAGTACTTTGTAAATTATTTACAGCTGTATAAGGATACAGTGTTCCTATAGCTTCTGGAAGAACAACAGCTATAAACACCATGCACAGGTTTCTGAATTCTGTGTTTAAGCATGGCAGGTAAGATTATGGATTTCAAATTATGGTTGAATGGGATATTGAATACATTGTTGTAAAGTATGCCATCAAGTCGAGTTTTGACTCATAATGTCTCTGTGTGACAGAGTAGAACCACCCCATAGGATTTTCTAGGCTGTAATCTTTACGGGAGCAGATTGTCAGGTCCTTTCTCCTGCAGAGTAGCTGAATGGGTTTGAACTGCCAACCTTTAGGTTAGCAACCAAGCGCTTAACTACTGCACCACCAGGGCTCCTTTTTGAATATGTGTGGTTGTTGTTAGGTGCCACTGAGTTAGTTCTGACTCATAGTGACCCTAGGTACAACAGAATGAAACACTGCCCAGTCCCGCACTGTCCTCACGATCATTGCTATGTTTGAGCCCATTGTTGCAGCCATTGTGTTAATTCATCTCATTGAGGGTCTACCTCTTTTTCGCTAACCCTCTACTTTATCAAGCATGATGTCCTATTCTAGGAACTGGTCCCTCCTAATAACATGTGCAAAGTATGTGAAACAAAGTTTCAACATCCTTGCTGCTAAGGAGCATTCTAGCTGTACTTCTTCCAAGACAGATTTGTTTGTTCTTCAGGAAGTCCATGTTATATTCAATATTCTTCACCAACACCATAATTCAAATACATCAATTTTTCTTCAGTTTTCCTTATTCATTGTCCAGTTTTCACATGCCTCTGAGGCGATTGAGAATATTATGCCTTGAGTCAGGTTGCAGCAGTACATTGACAGGGAACTGCCAGAAATTCAAGTCGGACATCATTGCTGATGTCAGATGGATCTTGGCTGAAAGCAGAGAATACCAGAAATATGTTTACCTGTGTTTTATTGACTATGCAAATGCATTCATACTGTGTGGATCATAATGAATTATGGATAACATTGCAAAGAATGGGAATTCCAGAACACTTAACTGTGCTAATGAGGAACCTGTACATAGATCAGGAGGCAGTCCTTTGAACAGAAAGAAGGGAAACTGCTGCATAGTTTAAAATCAGGAAAGGTGTGTGTTAGGGTTGTATCCTTTCACCATACCTATTCAATCTGTAGGCTGAGCAAATAATCTGAGAAGCTGGACTATACGAAGAAGAACACGCTATCAGGATTGGAGGAAGACTCTTTAACAACCTGCAATATGCAGATGATATAACCTTGCTTGCTGAAAGTGAAGAGAACCTGAGGTACTTACTGGTGAAGATCAATGACTACAGCCTTCAGTATGGATTACACCTCAACAAAAAGAAAACAAAAATCCTCACAACTGGACCAATAAGCAACATCATGATAAATGGAGAAAAAATTGAAGTTGTCAATGATTTCATTTTATTTGAACCCATAATCAGTGCCTATGGAAGCAGCAGTCAAGAAATCAAAGGACATATTGCACTGGGCAAATCTGCTGCAGAAGACGTCTTCAAAGTGTTGAATATGTAGGAATAATTTATCCTCCTTTGGTGATCACATCCCTTCCTCTCTATCAGTGATTCTCAATCTCGGCTGCACATGGGGATCTTTTGAAAACCCTGATGCCCAGGCTATACCTTATTGTCATTGTTAGGTGCCGTCTAGTCAGTTCCAACTCATAGCTACTCTACGTACCACAGAACAAAACACTGTCTGGTCCTGTGCCATGCTCACATCGTTGTTATGCTTGAGCCCATTGTTGCAGCCACTGTGTCAATCCATCTCATTGAGGGTCTTCCTCTTTTTCGCTGACCCTCTACTTTACCATGCATGATGTCCTTCTTCAGGGACTTACCCCTCCTGACAACATATCCAAGGTATGTAAGACATAGTCTTGCTATCCTTGCTTCTAAGGAGCATACTGGTTGTACTTCTTCCAAGACAGATTTGTTCATTCTTTCGGTAGTCTATGGTATATTCACTATTCTTTGCCAACACCACAATTCAAAGGCATCAATTCTTCTTTGGTCTTCCTTATTCATTGTTCAGCTTTCCCATGCATATAATGTGATTGAAAAACACCATGACTTGGGTCAAGTGCACCTTAATCTTTAAGGCGACATCTTTGCTTTTCAACACTTTAAAGAGATCCTTTGCAGCAGATTTGCCCAATGCAATGCATCTTTTATCTTTTACCATGATGTTGCTTATTGGTCCAGTTGTGAGGATAGGCTATATGTAGACCATTAAAATAGAGTCTTGGGTGGGACCCCGGCATGAGTACTTTTTAAGTTCCCCAGGTGATTCCAGTGGGTAGCCAAGTTTGAGAGCCAGTGATCTATGTTAGTGGTTCATAAACTTCTGTGTGTCTCAAAAATTGGTAAAAACACAGGGCCAGGTCCTGTCCTCCTTCAATGAGCCCAGGCCTCATGTTCTTGATCAAGTGTCCAGATGGTTTTGTCAGTACAGAAGACGTATATCAGAGGGCAGAAACCAGATTACCAAGCCAATGTCTAACCAGGCAGCTAACAAAGAGTGAGGTGTCATATTTGTTGGCTCCACTGCAATTCTGGTGACCTCTGTTCTACTTTCATCTTAGATTCTTTGTGTGACCCTGGGTACATGCTATCTCCTAAGCCCCAATTTATTCAATTGTGAAGGGAGAAAGTTGTACAAGTGGACCCTTAAGGCCTTCTCTGGTTGTGTATTTCTGGCTCCATGTGAAATGGAATGAATTCTCAAGTGTAGACGGGCAAGCTCTCACATCTCTGTGCACTTAGTTTCAAAGTCAGGTGGGAGAGGAAAGTCTCTGCAGATGTGATTAAGTAAAAGATTTTCAGATCAGAGATTATTCTTAGATCATCTGGATGGGCCCTAAAGGCAATCACATACATTCTTGTAAGAGGGAGAGAGATATCTGACATACGCAGAGGAGAAGGCTGTGTGAAGATGGAGCAGAGATAGATTTGAAGATGCTGATCTTAAAAATTGGAGTGATACCGCCACAAGCCAAGGGAAGCAGGCAGCCGCCAACTGGCTGGAAAAGTCAAGGAACAGATTCTCCCCTAGAGCGTCAAGAGGGCGCATAGCTCTGACAACACCTTGGTTTTAGCCCACTGACACTGATTTTGGGCTTCTGGTTTCTAGAACTGTAAGAGAATCAATTTTGTGTTGCTTTGAGCCACCACGTTTGTAGTAATTTGTTAACAGCTGCCTGAGGAAATTAGTGTAATAGCAGTCTTCTTCCCTACCCACCCAAAGTTAGATGTGGCCACAAGTCTGCTACTGTTGATGGAACGTGAGTGGAGATGATGTGCGTCTTAAGGACCAGTGCATGCTTTTCCACGTTCTCTTTTCCTTTGAGTGATGACAAGGATGGAGATGGCGGCTGTCCTGTTAGCCTGGGTCTCTGAGTGATCATGCCAATGAGAGAGCCCTGTTGACTCATGAAGGACACACGTGTGATTGGAAAATTAACCTTTGTTGTCTAAACCTATTGAGCTTTGGGGATTGTTTTGCTCCTCTCTCCTAACTGAAGGCAAACGGGCTGGTTGGGCTCCGTTCAACTTCCTCAGTAACCCTCTCTTTGTTGTATCTTTTGCTTGTCCGTGGTCATTAGGTCCCTTGATCCCTACTCAGCCTCCCACCACAACTAGGACACTGTCAACCACGTCCTCCAGATCACCAGCGTCCCACATGATGGTGATGTGCACACCAAGGTTCTGTGGTCAAATACATGGAGGAGATGCTTGATGATTCAAGGTCTAACAGTTTTCCTCACTGTAAGACTTCTCTGAAGCTTCCAAATGCTAGTGTGTGGTATAACTCTCTAAGATGTTTTAAATCCCTTTTAGCAGAATGAGGCACATCTGAGGGGAAACCAGTTCCCCATTGCATTGGGCCATGAAACTCCTCATGTGTATCTTTAACATAGCACATCCCCTTACCCAACTAACCCAGGGACAATATAGGGGTACAAGTTACTCTCAAGTTGATTCCAGCTCATGGAGACCCCATGTGTGTCAGAGTAGAACTGAGCTCCACAGGGTTTTCAATGGCCTGATATATTTTTTTTTTTTCCTCAGATCACTAGGCCTTTCTTCCAAGGCACCTCTGGGTAGACTGGAACCTCCAATCTTTTGTTTAGTGGCTGAGTGTGTTAACTGTTTGCATCACCCAGGGACTCCCAGGAGAGAGGTAGGATAATTTTAAAACAACTTCCTGTACAATGTGTAGTGGACTGTATTAAGTTGTTAGAAGAACAGAATGATATGTAACTTGCAGATTTTGCCTGACAAACGAGGAGGCAGGACTGAGGCACATTGATAGTGACAGTCACCTGAGTCTCCCTTAATCCCTGCAGTGGCACCCTTGGGCCTGCTCAAACGCCTGATGGTCTGAGGGATGCAGCCAAGGACTCGGAATTGCGAGGCCTCCTCCCAGCACTCAGATGTCTGATGTTGGATGGATTCCACCTCTCAGTTTTCCCAGATATTTTTCCATCTCTGAAATGGTTGCGATCCCAACCCTAGAGTGCTTGGAGCCCACAGGCCAGAGAAACAGGTCCCTGCTTTTTATTAGCCATCGTCCCTGGAAAGGCTCAAAGTGCTCTTGGAACATCCAAGACCACATGAGTCTTTATGAGGAGGAGGAAGGTTGCCAAGACAAAGCATTGGCATGAGGCTTCAAGTGACCGGACTAATAGAAAAATAAAAACTGAGTCAAAATAAAAAGTGATCTGATTGGCCCTGTACTTAGAGGGGGTCTGGAAAAGAACTCAGTCTTCCTGGCAGCGTTTAGTACCTGTGGTAAATTGCAAAAATGGGCTTCGATGCTTTATGCCTCCCTGAATCCACTCCCTTTGCCGTGTAACTTTACAGTTGTAATTTTGGGCGGATTATTCTGGCTGAGCCCTTGATGCTGACCTCGGCCACGTGGCTTGCTTTGGGACAGTGGTAAACCAGCATTATGGGGGGATAAAAGTCCTGATATGTAGCATTTGTTGATTTTTTAAATGTCAATCTACTAGAGATTTAACAACTGACTCACAAAATTCCAAAACATTCAACCATTCGTTCTTGCAAGCTGGCAGAGCCTGTGGCAGCACATCACTGCTTTGAGCCAGTGAGCTGTTTGCAAATGCAAGGCAAGCGGAGGTTTGAGAAGCACTTGTGAGGTGGGGCTCGCTCACGTTTGCTCCTCAGTTACTGCCGTGAACATTGCCTGGAAAAACTTTCCTGGAAGATGAGAGACTTACGGAGCCCAGTTCCCCCAACCAGTAGCCAGCTGACTCCCAAATGACCTCAGACACACAAGCCATAAAGGGGCTGCTTGTTATGCAGCATTATCGTGGCAATAGAAATCTGATACAGTGCTTAAGAGCAGCAAGTCACGTATGATAGTTTCCATAGCTGTCATCCTTCCATTTTGACTCCACCTATTTAGTCTGGGTTCTGTAGAGGAGCAAAACCAGTGATATACATAACCCATTGCCATCAAGTCGATTCTGACTCATAGCAACCCTATAGGGCACAAGAGAACTGCGCATAGGGTTTCTAAGGAGCAGCTGGTGGATTCGAACTGCTGACCGTTTGGTTAGCAGCCATAGCTCTTAACCACCGTGACACCAGGGCTCCATATATGTATGTGTGTGTGTGTTGTTGTGAGGTGGCATTGAGTTGGTTCCAACTCATAGCGACCCTATGCACAACAGAACGAAACACTGCCAGGTCGTTTGCCATCCTCACAGTTGATGTTGTGCTTGAGCCCATTGTTGCAGCTTCTGTGTCAATCCATCTTCATGAGGGTCTTCCTCTTTTTCACTGACCCTCTACTTTACCATGCATGATGTCTTTCTCCAGGGACTGATCCCTCCTGATAACATGTCCAAAGTATGTAAGATGTAGTCTTGCCATCCTTGCTTCTAAGGAGCATTCTGGTTGTACTTCTTCCAAGAGATTTGTGTATTCTTCTGGCATTCCGTGATCTATTCAATATTCTTCACTACCACCACAGTTCAAAGGTGTCAATTCTTCTTCGGTCTTCTTTATTCATGGTCCAGTCTTCACATGCATATGAGGTGATTGAAAACACCATGGCTTGGGTCAGGCGCACCTTAATCTTCCAGGTGCCATCTTCGCTTTTCAACACTTTAAAGAGGTCTTCTGCAGCAGATTTGCCCAATGCAATGCGTCTTTTGATTTCTTGACTGCTGCTTCCATGGATGTTGATTGTGGATCCAAGTAAAATGAAATCCTTGACAACTTCAATCTTTTCTCCGTTTATCATGATGTTGCTTACTGGTCCAGTTGTAAGGATTTTTGTCTTCTTTATGTTGAGGTGTAATCCATACTGAAGGCTATGGTCTTTGATCTTTATCAGTAAGTGCTTCAAGTTCTCTTCACTTTAAGCAAGCAAGGTTGTGTCATCTGCATAGCGCAGGTTGTTAATGTATATATACATACATATACATATATATGTATATATACGTATACATATATATGCATATATACATTTTAAATATAGAGAGATTTACTTCAAGGAAATGGCTCATGCAATTGTGGGGGCTGGCAAGTCCCAAATCAGTAGGTCAGTCAGTAGGCTGAAGACCTCTGCAGACTTACGCCCAGGAACTGGAGGTTAGGTGACAAGAAGAGTGTAGGGTGGAGAAAGAGACAAAGAGCTTTGCCAGAACATCCATTTATATTTTGGAGGAAGGCCACATCCCCAAGTAAAATCCCCTTTTAACTGACTGCCTGCTCATATCAGATCACATCATGGAAGTTGATTACATTATATCGCATTATGGAAGAGCAGCCAGTCCAGAGTCTGCGGAACACAGCCTAGCCAGGTTGACGCATAACATTAACCATGGCACCCCCCGTTCAGGATGGGTTTCTGCAACCATCTGACAGTAATACCCTGCCCCTCCCCTGTCTCTTGCCTGCCCCTGCTCATCATAGGAGGTAGAACCTTTGGGTGGAGCGGTAAAGCCTTTCTTCCCTTAAAAAGCCTTTAAAATCTCCCTTTGCAATGGTACTTTGGGTGATAAGGCTTGGGGCTTACCTTGGGTTGCTTATGGCATTGGCGAAACTTCCTGAAAGCTAAGTTTGCCAGAGACAGGTCTCAGGGAAAGGAGGGGAGTAATACACTGCTTAGAGCTTTCTATTATCACATTTTTAAGGGAAGATTCCATAAAGCGTAGCCTATGAGAATTCCTGGCAGAGGGAACAGCGAGTGCAAAGCCCTCAGCAAACATTAGCAGGTGACATAATCCGGTCGTTGTTATTTTTTGTTGTTTTCTATTATTAGAACCACCTAGTAGCAATGATGGGGCCAGAATTAGACTCTGGGTCTGTTTAGCTTCCAAGTTCATGCTTTGGCATTCCACTGTGCTGTCCTTTTATCTGTGGGGTCCATAGTCGTGGGGTCCTAGTCATATAAAAGGCGCCCCAATCTCCAGAAGTGGCCCCCTGATGGCTCAGTGGTTAAGAGTTCATTTGCTAGCCAAAAGGTTGGCAGCTGGGATCCACCACCCATTCACCGGGAACTCTGGAGCCCTGGTGGTGCAGTGGCTAAGAGCTACAGCTGCTAACCGAAAGGTAGGCAGTTCGAATCCACCAGCCACTCTTTGGAAACCCTATGGGGCAGTTCTACTTTGTCCTGTTGGGTCACTGTGAGTCAGAATCGACTTGATGGCAACAGGTTTGTTTGTTCAATCTCCAGGAACTACAATGGAAAACAAGGAAGAATCCAGCATACTAAAGAGTCTCCCATCTTACAGTTTTACAACATGTGCCAACCTGTATCATCCCTTCCTCATCCCTTTATCCCTCCTTTTCTCCTATTGTCTTAGCTAGTGCGGCTACAACAGAAGTATCACAAGTGGGTGGCTTTAACAAACAAATTTATTCTCTCACAGTTTAGGAGGCTGGACGTCCGATTTCAGGACACCAGCTCTAGGGGAAGAGTCTCTGTCCGCTCTGGGCACAGATCCTTGTCTCAGCTTCCTAGTGCTCTTCTTGCATTCCTTGGCAATTTCCATGTGGCATCTCTCTTTCCCCCATTTGTGCTTGCTTTTCTCTGTGTCTGCTCTGCTCTTTATATTTCAAAATCATTAGGTTTAAGACACGCCCTCGTTAATGGCTTCATTAATATACCAAAGAAAACCCTATTCCCAAATGGGATTACATCCACAGGTATAGAGGTTAGGATTCCAGCACATATGTTTTTTTGGGTGGGGGGCACAATTCAATCCATAACACCTGTTTAGCCTGGTTTGCAAGAAGTTAGAAATATGCAACCTGCCCCACAAAGGCGATGGAGTTACCTTTGCAGATTTTTTTTTTTTCTCTTCTACCCTCCTCCCCCTTCTTGGGACTCATAAGAATTTCTGGATAAAGACTATCTTATTTCTCAAAGGCAAAATTCTAATAATATTTGGCCCAAATAACGTTCCGTGCCCTTGCCGCTTCCGTCAAGCTCATCAGTGGGGGCACGATTTACATAAAACGTGCATCTGCAATAAATCTCCCTCTAAAATCCTTCCAGCAGCATGCAAACCTTTTTAGTTCCACGGTGTGTGCTCATATAATGATCCTCCACCTGGCTCGGGACCTTTTTATGTGGGAACATTAAACTAATTTTGCTTGGAATGTGGGATGACTTCTCAAGATGACACACCTGATTCTAAAGCACAGTTCACAGGACTTGGGAAGACGGATGGGTCCCTGGAGGCCCCTTTGGCTCTTCATTCCCCTCAGAACTTCTCAAGGAGCCCAACTCATCTCTGACAAACTTCTGCTTCACATTTGGCATCCCTGTGACAGCCACCAAATGATTGGATCGGGTCAAGAAGTCAACTGGCTTCCTCATATGCTTCTGCCATCATGCCATGCCTGGGTGGGGGTGGGAGCCGGCTGAGGTGTCCAGGGCCTCCCTAAGGGTGTGAAGGAGAGACTGGGACAATGATGGTGGAAAAGATCAGTTAGAATTCTTCACCTGGCCTGGGTTAAATGGTACATTCCATAAGGAAGTCTGCTGGCCTTTGTCTGGTGGCAGAAAAATTCTGAGTGGTTTGATTGTATCTCTTCCATTGATTATGACATGAGGATACGCCTTCCTTCCAGAAACAAGCTGATCCTTAGCAGTGCCTAGAATGGAGTTTCCAGGAGACCTTTCGTTGTTACAGGTGTTGAGTTGGCCCCCAACCCTTGGCGACCCTGTGCACAATGGAACAAAACTCTGTGCCATCCCCATGATCAGTTGCGGATTGGACTGTTGTGATCCATAGGGTTTTCACTGGCTGATTTTCGGAATTAGATCTCCAGGCCTTTCCTCCTAGTCTGTCTTAGTCTGGAAGCTCTGTAGAAACCTATTCAGCATCATAGCAACATGCAAGCCTCCAATGACAGATGGGTGGTGGCTGCACATGAGCTACGTTGTTCTGGAATTGAACTTGGGCCTCCCACATGGAAGGTGAGAATTATACCACCGGACTACCACTGCCTCACCAGAACACCAAATGGGGGCTCATTCCTGGAAGTGCGGTGGCTACAGACTATGTGCATTAAAGCATTTCATCTGTCAGCTCCCAAATGCCATCCCGTACAGAAGCTAGGAAGGAAGCTTGCCACGAAAGGTCTAGCTTAATGAAAAAGATCTAAGGAAACATGGAAGTATTATGTTTGCAACTGAAGAAAAAGCTAAATCAGGGCCGTATGGTGTTTGTTGCCTAAATGGTAACTCCTGCCACATTCTTAACTTTCAGAAACCTCAGTTGAATCTAAATCTCCTGCTTATGTTTTGTGGAGTATCTCAGCTTAAAGCAAAGCCACATTATCCTGCTTGATAGAGCTGGGACGATTGCTAGGGTATGAGTGTAGCCAGAAAGCCCTGGCATGAAAGAGATTTGAAATGAACAGATGAATAGAGCGATTAAAGGGCCATCCAATCAGATCTAAGCAGATTAGAACTTCCAGCAGCCTCAGACACAGAAATAGACAGAGTGCTCGTGCCATAACAAAGTCGCTAGTCTCAGGGGCTCATGTCACCATGACCCCAAATGCTGTGCTCAAGGCCGACCTCCCATCCATTTTTTACAGGCATCAGTCAAATCATCTCCACGAAATGGGATGCTGACTTTGAATATTGCTGTCGTTTGTCTATTATTTCTCACTTGTAAGTATTTCTATGTTTAGGCTTCGATCGAGCATTTTGCAAGTATCGTTATAGTCATTTTCCGTGCGTGGTTCTCAACCTGGTGTGAGTGTCTGGAGAGATTTCCGGTTGTCCCAACCGCAGGGCGTCCTATTGACATCTGGTGGGGAGAGGTCAGGGACGCTGCAGAACGCCCCACAATGCCCATGACAGCCTCCCACCCACAGCAAAGAGTTATCTAGTCCCAAATGTCAATAGTGCCAAGGCTGTGACACCCAGATTTAGAGTTACGCTGTTGGCATTTTTTGTTTCAAAGGAAGGGGGGAGAAAAAAAGCAACTGTCTTAGATCAGGCCTACATCATATCTTAAATGGAGTATTTCAATAATTTCCAATTTTCAATAATCTGATCATACCACGCTTTTGCTTAAAAGCCTTTGATGGTTTTGTGTCCCTTACAGAGTATAGTCCAGATGCTTTAGCATGGCAAACAGAGAATCCTCCCCTCGTCTCCCACACCCAAGTCAGCATCGAGATGAGTAGGTTCTGCCATTGTCCTAGCTAGGAGATTCTCCTCCGTGATGGTAAAGAACAAGGGCTTTGAAGGGGACAGATCTGGGGATCAAGACTTAGTTTCCACATTTACTAGCTCTATGACTTTGATGAGTTACCACACTTCTCTGAGTCTATGTTTTCTCATCCATGAAGTCAATGTAGCCATAAAACCCCGCTAGGCTGAGGTGGGATGATGCCTGAAGTTACAGAACCCCACAAGGTTGAGGAAGGATGATGCCTGTAGTTACAGAACCCTACAAGATTGAGGTGGGATGATGCCTATAGTTATACGACCCCCAACATTGAGGTCGGATGATGCCTGTAGTTAAAGAACCCTATAATGTTGATTTGGGATGATGCCTGAAGTTATAGAACCCCACAAGGTTGAGTTGGGATGCTGCCTGTAGTCATAGGACCCTACAGTGTTGAAGTGGGATGATGCTTGAAGTTATAGAACCCCACAAGGTTGAGTTGGGATGATGCCTATAGTTACAGGACTCTCACAATGTTGAGGTAAGATGATGCCTGAAGTTATAGAACCCCACAAAGTTGAGTTGGGATGCTGCCTGTAGTTAAAGAACCTTACAGTGTTGATTTGGGATGATGCCTGTAGTTACAGAACCCCACAAGGTTGAAGTGAGATGATGCCTGCAGTTATAGAACCTCACCAAGTTGAGGTGGGATGATGCTTCTTGCGTCTCATGTATGGGACACAAAACTTGGGCATGATTTTTTAGCTCAGATGCTGTTTTTTTCAAACCCAATCTGCTGCAGTAATATCCTGACCGGCCCTTCTGCCTGTTTCTTTAGGATCATCTTGGACGGTGGTGTGTATACTTTTTTCATGAAGGCTAATTGAAGGAAGCTTAAAAAGATATATGAATAAATATTTTTGTTTTCTCATTAAAAAACAGCTTTATGGAGTGTTACGGGGAAATGGATGAATTCTCATAAGGCAGATGAATTGCTTTACACAACCGAAGAATACCAATGAGAAAATTGTGAGCTTTATTTAGCCATTCACAAGTAGATGTCTGGATTTGTTCCAGGAATGGTAACATGGAAGTGGCTTTTTAGTCTTTTGATCTTAAATTAGCCACAGACTGTATCACCAAGCTAGGGAAGCTCTTGGTGGCCCAAGGGACCAGGTTACTCATTACTGATCTTGTCCATCCATCACTCTGCTGACCTGGGCTTTGCCTTAAACACAGATTGGGTCATGCCTGTGCCCACCACAAAAACCATTAATGGCTCTCCAGTTCCTCAGTGTTGCATTTGTTGCCCTTTGCCAGGCTGGTAAAGAGCCCTAGTGGCACAATTGTTAAGCACTCAGCTGCTAACCTAAAGGTCAGTGGTTCAAATCTACCAGCTGCTCTGCAGGAGAAAGATGTGGCAATCTGCTTCTGTAAAGATTTACAGCCTTGGAAACCCTACGGGGCAGTTCTACTCTGTCCTATAGCGTCGCTATGAGTCAGAATCGACTTGACGGCACGCACAACAGCCAGGCAAGTCCATCCTACATTTTCAGTTTCTCCTGCTTTCCTGTTACACCCCTGCTCCAGCTACACTGAACCATTCCCCAAACGCGCCCTGCATTTTTCATATGCGTGCATGTCATTGCTGATGCTGTTCTCTCAGCCGAGATATCTACTATGCCCCCACCCTGCCTGTAGAAATCCTAGCCTCCACTTCTATGAAGCCTTCCATGAATCTGTCCAGTCAAGATCGCCCAGTCCTCTGAGCTCCCACTGCAATCATACTTGTGTTTCGGTTAGAGCCTTGATATAATTCTGCCAGGAATCAGAACAAGCTGTTGTTCTTGCATTACATGATCATCTCTCTCAGGTTGGGGCTGTTTCTATTCTAATCTTCCACCTTCCACCTTCATGCCGCAGTGCTTTGTAAAGGGTGCACGTTCCATTAGTGTTCATTAGTCTTGCTTTGGATGTTGTTGTTAGGTGTCGTGGAGTTGGTTCCAACCTATGACAACCCCATGTTCAGCAGAACAAAACGTAGCCCAGTCCTGTGCGGTCTCCACAATCATTGGCATGTTTGAGTCCATTGGTCAGCGTTCTGTTGTGATCCACAGAGTTCTCATTGGCTGATTTTCGGAAGTAGATCACCAGGCCTTTCTTCCTAGTCTGTCTTAGTCTGGAAGCTCTGCTGAAACCTGTTCACCATGGATGACCTGCTGGTATCCGTAATACTGGTGGCATAGCTTTCAGCATCACAGCAATGCACAAGCTACCAAAGTACAACACACTGACAGACAGGTGGTGGCCTAGCACATAGTAGGTGCTTAATAATTGTTTATGTTCTTAAACTCTGAGGACCAGGTTTTCTGACCTATCACTTTGAATGTGCGTGACCTTTCATTTTAGATTCTGCCCTTGTCTCACATTCGTCAAATCCAGTCCTATGTTTTGGTTCAGAAAATCTGGTCGCTGTGCCGATAGCTCATTTCTCTGTGGTCTTACTTGGCTAGCTTTGTGGCATTTGGGTTTCTGGGATCATGTAGGCCTCCCAAGATTCCTTCCTACACACTGGATCATGTGTTTTTTTGGGTGGGGGCAGTGGCAAGAGAAATAGATTTGAAGGCTGAAGTTTCCTCTAACCTATAGGCTCGAAAGCATTCTTCCAGCCCAAGGCAACCTGTCCAAGGAGGTGAGCAATGTTACCATGGAAGTAAGATCCCAACTGTAGTACATATTGGCCTCACACTACAGTATTGCTACACAATTAAAACGGTGGGGGAACCAATTTGCCAAGAAAAAAGTAGCTTGAGTTCAAGAGGAAGTCAGAAGAACTACAAAGATGAGATGGGAATAAAAACTCCTGATGCATACACAGCTCACCTGGGATGAAAGCCCACGGCCATCCTGGAACCCAATATAACCGTTCCTGCTGTAATGTAAAGCCTTGTCAATGTGCCGCAGGTGCACACCACATGGCCAGGTGGAGAAACAAAAAGGCAAAGCCGACTAGGAAGTGGTATGACGGTTTCATCTTCATAATACATACATCCCAAGGCAAGGTGCGTGCGTGCATCTGGTTTCTATTCCAGAACTTTTTACTAGTAGCTTTACAAAAAGTGGAGCAGACAATTCTGTGACTCCTCTCCCTGAGACTGTACGTTAACGAGGGTCTGGGGGGGATGTGACAGAGTTGCTGAGGCTCACAGGCCCTAGGAGAGCTGCTGGGGACCAAAAGGAGGAAACTCAGGGTCAAGGGGGAGGAGACGTCCTCCTAGGTAGAGGCTGGGATACCTAATGAGTCTCGTGTTGCTTGGCGAAGTGAAATCTTCAGAGAGTCCAAAGAATTTTGAAGACACAGATTAAAAAAAAAAATTGTTTAGGGGCTGATTGCATTTTGGACACAGCTAAAATGCTTCTATGATGTGGAACAGATGAAAAATCATTGGATTCTAGAGCTGGAAGGAACTTTGGAGTCATCTAGTCTAGTTCTTCACTGACAGACGAGTCCCTGTAGGCCTCAAGTGTCAAGTGGGTTGTTGGATCAGCCCAAAGTTACGGAGTTCGTGTTAGAGGGAGCCCAGAGACCCATCTTCCTGCCCTCAATCCAGGGTCTTTGCTTAAATGAATGCTGCTTTTATGGAGTGCCAGCCCCATGGATGTGTCCAGACGCCTTGGTCTCAGGTTCCTGGGCATCCGCCCTGCCGCTGATGGTTAACTACTCTTGCGTGTGTCCACTGGTCTTTGTTGAAAATCATATTTGGGATCATTTTTCTTACATTTTGGTGAAGAGATGCCATGGTTGTACGGATGCTGGAAACCCCTCCCCATGGTTTTCTGAAATGGGGATTTATCGGTTTTGCTCTGGAAAACCATTGTCTCTCCTTCGTTTAAGCAGTGTCGAATCCCCCCACAATGCAATCACTCTTCACCAGAGCCCTCATGAGGTTACCCTTTGATCCCTGCAATTTTTATTTAACACCATTTATTTATTTATTTGTTTACTGAAGAAAGCTTTATTCAGGACCTATCTTAGGCAAGGAGTCACTGGTGGTGCCAATGATTAACGTGCTTGGCTGCTAACTGAAAGGTCAGTGGTTCGAGTCCACCCAGAATTGCCTTGAAAGAAAGACCTGTGATCTACTTCAGAAAAATCAGCCATTGAAAACTCTACAGAGCACAGTTCTACTCTGACACACATGGGGTCTCCTTGAATTGGAGTTAATTCACAGGAACTGGTTTTATTTTAGGCAAGACACCATGATGGATGCTGAAGAGGTGACCATTAAGTAGGTTTGAAAGTGGTTAGCCAAAAGGTGCAGAGAAGAGTTTGGTTTCTTAGCTGAGGCTCTTGATCTGGACCTGGAAATCAGGTGGGACTTGGTTGTGGAGGAGCAAGGTAGAGGGATCTAATGGAACAGGCTATGTGAGTAAAGCCACCTCCTTTACTCTTATTTCATTCTCATCTTCAGAGCCCTAGTCTCAGACAAGAGGGTGACCAGCTGTCACCCACTGTTGCTGCTGTACCCTGTCAGCAATTCCCCCAACCCTCCCACTAAAGAGACAATAATTTGTCAAATTTCCTTCTCTCTTCTTTTCCCCATCTCTGACATTTTGAGTAGACATCAGAAAACACCACCAACAAGAAAAGGAAACAAATTAACTAGCTGTTTTTCAATACATATCCTCATATTATCATCTGAAACTCTACGAGTTGCTTAAAAAAAGGAAAAGGGACGACCAGTGCCTTATAAATGTCAAAATAGATTCTTTCCCCTCAAACCATTTATTGTTGGAGTCTCCAAGGCCTTCCCAGGTCCTGCTGTTTTGTTCACCTTGAAACTTCCATTGTGTACTCTCGAGCATCTGGAGCAAACTCAATGACATAGGATGCTTCTCTGAATGGGGGGGAGGGGGGCAGTGAGAGCTGCCATTATGTGGCTCAAGAGGGTTCCAAGGGGCCCTGTTTGCTTGTCCTGGAGGGACACCCAAGGGCAGCCTCAGGTGAGAGGCAGGGGGCAGGGGGCAGGGGGCAGGGGGCCGGATGTATACTTATTCTTCTGGCAGCAGCGAGCTGACGTGAGCATCTGTTGGGGCTGCTTTTTGTGACTCCCTCTGGACAGTTTGAACAGAGATGAAAAGATTTATTGGAATGGGGAAAGAACGTGGCCAGGAGGGAGCATGAGGTGGGCAGGGATTTGCAGATCTCAGGTTCCCCTCTGATGTCTCAGACTTGGGATTTTGGGGTTTTTTGTTTGGTTTTGCTAGCCAAGTAGAGTATGTAGTTCTCTCTCTCTCCCTGGGAGCTATCTTTGTGCAATCCCTTCAGAACCTAATGCCTGTTATTTATTTTTTGGGAACACCTGGTGTCAGCTTATGAGCCACCTTTTAATATTTCAAATGGGAGGGTAATTTCTTTAGCCCTGTGTTTTTGGAGGCCTTTCTAGAAGGTGTAAGAGGGAGAGGAGACGATGGTTTAAATGCCATTGCCATCTTTGTCATGGCGACCCCATGGATGCAGAGTAGAACTAATCCATAGGGTGTTCAAGGCTGTGACCTTTCAGAAGCAGATGGCTAGGTCTGTCTTTTGAGGTGCCTCATGGGGGGGTGGTTCGAACTGCCAATCTTCTGGCTAGTAGCTGAGCGCCACGAGTCAGAATCAGCTTGATGGCAATGAACAACAACACAACAAACTATCTTTCTGCAAGCTCTTACCCTCCTCTCAGAACTCCTTGGAGTTCTTTGCTTCTCTTCTGCTGCTGTTGTTGTTGTTGTTAGGTGTCCCTGAGTCGGTTCCGACTCATAGCAACCACATGTACAACAGAAGGAAACACTGCCTGGTCCTGTGTCATCCTCACAATCTTTGCTATACTTGAGGTTTTTGTTGCAGCCACTGTGTCAATCCATCTCGTTGAGGGTCTTCCTCTTTTTCGCTGACCTTCCACTTTACCAAGTATGATGTCCTTCTCCAGGGACTTGTCCCTCCTGATAACATGTTCAAAGTACATGAAACAAAACCTCGCCATCCTTGCTTCTAAGGAGCATTCTGGTCATACTTCTTCCAAGACAGATTTGTTCGTTCTGCTAGCAGTCCAAGGTATATTCAGTATTCTTCCCAACACCATAATTCAAAAGTGTCAGTTTTTCTTTGGTCTTCCTTACTCATTGTCTGGCTTTCACATGCATATGAGGAGACTGAAAATTCCATGGCTTGGGTCAGGTGCACCTTAGTCCTGAAAATGGTATCCTTACTTTTCAACACTTTAAAGACATCTTTTGTAGCAGATAGATTGTCTGATTTCTTGACTGCCCCTTCCATGGGCATTGATTGTGGATCCAAGTAAAATGAAATCCTTGACAATTTCAATCTTTTCTCCGTTTATCATGATGTTGCTTATTGGCCCAGTTGAGAGGATTTTTGTTTTCTTTATGTTAAGGTGAAATCCATACTGAAGGCTGTAGTCTTTGATCTTCATCAGTAAGTGTTCAAGTCCTCTTCACTTTCAGCAAGCAAGGTTGTGTCATGTGCGTATCACAGGTTATTAATGGGTCTTCCTCCAATCCTGATGCTGCGTTCTTCTTCATATGTCCAGCTTCTCAGATTATTTGCTCAGCATACAGATTAAATAAATATGGTAAAAGGATACAACCTTGACACACACCTTTCCTGACTTTAAAGCATGCAGTATCCCGTTGTTCTATTCAAATGACTGCCTCTTGGTCTATGTAAAGGTTCCTCATGAGCACAAATAAGTGTCCTGGAATTCCCTTTCTTTACGATGTTATCCATAATTTGTTATGATTCATACAGTTGAATGCCTTTGCATAGTCAATAAAACACATTAGTATGAGCTTCTGCTGTGGCTCACAGTAATTCTTTGGGCTCTGTGGCCTAAGGCCTCTTTAAAAAAAAAATTTTTTTATTGTACTCTATGTGAAGGTTTACAGGACAAATAGTTTCTCATTAAATAGTCAGTACACATATTGTTTTATGACATTAGTTAACAACTCCATGACATGTCAACACTCTCCCTTCTCGATCTTTTTTTTTGGTGAAAATACACATAGCCAAAGATACACCATTTCAAAAATTTCTACATGTACATTGATTACATTCTTCCAGTTGTGGTGCTATTCTCACTTTAGGTGAAGGTTTACAGAACAAAATAGTTTCTCATTAAACAGTACCCACATTACTCTATGACAATGGTTAACAACCCCATGACATGTCAACACTGTCCTTACTCAACCTTGCATCCCCTATCACCAGCTTTCCTGTCCCCTTCTGCCTTCTAGTCCTTGTCCCTGGACTGCTGTGCATCGTTAGTCCCATTTTGTTTTATGGGGCTGTCCAATCCCCTGCTGAACAGTGAACTTCTGGAGTGACTTCACCACTGAGCTAAAAGGGTGCCTGGGGGCCATACTCTTGGGGTTTTTCCAGTCTCCGTCAGGCCAGTAAATCTGGTCTTTTTTAGTGTGTGTGTTAGAACTTTGTTCTACATCCTTCTCCAACTCTGCCCAGAACCCTCTATTGTGATCCTGGTCAGAGCAGTCAGTGGTGGTAGTCCGGTACCATCTAGCTGTACTGGACTCAAGTCTGGTGGAGTCCTTGATAGCTGTGGTCCATTAGTCCTTCGGACTAATCTTTTCCTTGTATCTTGTTCTCTTCATTCTCCCTTGCTCCTGAAGGGGTGGGACCAGTGGAGTATCTTAGATGGCTGCTCACAGACTTTTAAGACCCCAGACACTACTCACCTAAAAGGTAGAACATTATCAGTATAAACTATGTTATGCCAATTGAGCTAGATGTTTCCCAAGACCATGGTCCCCACAGCCCTCCACCCAGCAATTCAGTCCCTCAGGGAGTTTGGATGTGTCTACAGAGCTTCCATGACCTTTCCTTGTACAAGTTGTGCTGGCTTCCCCAGTATTTTGTATTGTCTTACCCTTCACCAAAGTTGCCACTTATCTATTATTACTTGGTATCGCCTTGCCTTCCTCTCTGTTAGAAGGTTCTATACCTACACCATTCATTCCTTTTTTTATTGTTCTGGTGTTGTTGTCATTTACAGATTAACTGCTCTGATTCCGTGTTGTATTTCTTTTGGTTTTGGATAGTCTTTGAGAATTCATTTCCAGGATTGGTATCTGGCTGGTACAATCCTGCATCCTAGATTCAGCCTGTGAGCTGATGTTGTTGGTTCTCAGACTGAAGGACTCCCTTTAATAATTCTTGTAAATTTGTTTTGGTTTTTACATATTCCCTTAATTTCTGTTTATCTGGAAATGTCCTAATTTCACCATCATGTTTGAATGAGAGTTTTGCAGAATATATTATTCTTGGCTGGAAATTTTTTTCTTCCGAGATTTTATATATGTCATCCCATTGCCTTCTTGCCCGCATGGTTTCTGCTGAATAATCCGAGGTTAGTCTTATTGTTTCTCTTCTGTATGTGACTTTTTGCTTTTCTCGAGCTGCTCTCAGGATTCTTTGTTTGTCTTTGGTTTTAACGTGTGTGATTATGATATGCCTTGGTGATTTTCTTTTGGGGTCTCTCCTATATGGGGTTCATTGAGCTTCTTGGATGGTCAGCTTTTCATCTCTCATGATATTGGGGAAGTTTTCTGTCAGCAATTCTTCAATGATCCTCTCTGTGTTTTCTGTTTTCTCCCCCTGTTCTGGAACTGCGATCACTCGCAAATTTTTGCTTTTGATTGTATCCCACATAATTCTCAGGGTCTCTTCATTTTTCTTTGTTCTTTTTTATGAGTTTTCCTCGAACAGAGTTGTATCCAAGTGTTTGTCTTCATTTTTGCTGATCCTGTCTTCCACCGTTTCAAATCTGCTCTTCAGCCCTTCTATGACACTGTCCATTTCTGAAATCTTATTGTTTATCTTTTGGATTTCTAATTGTTGTTTTTGTATAATTTATAGTTGTGAATTTATTTTGGCATTTTGTT
>NW_004443961.1:1094207-1104345 GCF_000243295.1 Trichechus manatus latirostris
TGAAGAAAGACAAAAAGGGAAAAAGAGGGAAAAGAAAACAAAACAACCAAATTAAAAAAAAAAAGAACAAGAAAATCCCCCCAAGAAAAAAAAAATAACAAGAAAAAAGAAATTCTCTCAGGGATCCCTCTGTGCATCTGTGCAAACTGAGGGGGTAGGTCCCAAGCCACACAGTACTGCCTGGCTAGAACAGGCTCCCAATTCGAGAAAAGGAAAAGAAAGCAAACAAACAAACAATTCAAAACAAACAAACAAAAGCCCCAGGGTTCCACCAGCATGGCAGCATGGGCCAAGAAGCAGTCTCACATTTGAGCTGCTTTTCACAGCCTTTCAGGAAGAAGGCAAGATGGCACAGGGAGCCAGGTATTTGACAGAAAGGAGGGGGAGGTGGTGTGAGGTAAGGTGGTGACAGGTAAGGTAAAGAGCAGAAAAAAGCAACTCCAACAGCCAACAAATGGCACTTAGGGAGCTGGCCAGTGCGGGCAAGTGGAATCCAAGTGACACCGTGGTGAAGCCAGTGCATCCTGGCCAAGAGACTGTGGCCATAGGAAGCGGAGGAGGCCGAGTGGGGGTGAAGAAGGGTGGGGCATGGGAAAGTGTGTATCGCTGGTTACTGGTTGTTCTGTGTCCCGCTGCAAGCTCCGTGAAGCTGCTTTCTCGTACACCCTTTTTGCTGGTCTCTGATAGGGGTCCAAGATGGTGGATCTGTGCTGTGTTAGCTGATAAGGGACCTCTGCATGTATCTCTCCTCAATGTCCTCTGTCAGTTTCTTATTCCATTTGGTGCTTGGCGGAGTTCTTTATCTCTTCATTTGATGCTTGGGGTTTCAGGATTGCTGTTTTCTCTATTTGGCTTAGTTTTTCAGATCTTTGCTGTGGAGTGATGGCATGGTGCTTCTGCCTATAGCACCATGTTGCCCAGAAGTCCCTAAGGCCTCTTTTGATGCCCATTTTAACTGAATTTTACCTATCTAATCATTTGAACCCTACATGAAATCTGAGCTTTATGCTAGGGTCTGGAGCCAATCCAGTCTTTGATTGGGACAATTTTGTTGTTAGCTGCTATTGAGTTGGTCCCCAACTCATGGTGACCCCATGGACAGTGGAATAAAATGCTGCTTGGTCCTGCATTATCCCCATGATTGATCTCAGATCGAACCATTGTGATCTACAGGGTTTTCCCTGGCTGATTTTCAGAAGTAGCTTACCAGGCCTTTCTTCCTAATCCATCTTAGTCTAGAAGCTCTGCTGAAACCTGCTTTCATATCAAGGAAGGCCAATGGTAGGCCTCTGAGTCTACTCCATGCCTGCTGTCTAAGATATTGGTGTCACTCTTCGAGCCCTAAATAATACAGGGGTGATAGTTTCCATCCTAGTCCCAACTAATTTATCAGTCTGTCTCCTACATAAGCCAAATGATCTAAAGGGGTGATGGTGGACTTTCACAAACTCAACTAAGTGGTCGACCCAATAGCCTCTGTGCTGTGGCAAATGTGTTAACTTTTGTCGATTTGGTGCAGTGGCTAAGAGCTCAGCTGCTAACCAAAAGGTAGGCAGTTCGAATCCACCAGCCAGTCTTTGGAAACCTATTGGGGCAGTTCTACTCTGTTCTATAGGGTCATTATGAGTTGGAATCGATTCGATGACAACAGGTTTGGTTTTTTTTTTGGTGTAGGTTCATTGTATGTGCAAATGATTCAGCAAATAGTCTCTTTTCTATCCCTGTTAAGAAGGAGGATCAGAAGCAGTTTGCACCCACATGGAATGGTCAACCATTTTATACATTTATAGTTTTGCCCCTAGACTATATCACTGTTCTGTCCTCTGTCACAAAATAGTCTGAAGGGAACCGACCCTACTGGACATTCTACAGAACATCACATTGGTCCACCATATTGGTGGTATCTTGTTATTTGAACCAGAGGAGCACAACATGGGGAAAACACTGGAGGCCATTGTGAAACACATGCAGTCCGGGCTGTGGGAGAAAAGATTCAGGTTCTTGCTACATCAGTGCCATTTTAGGGGTCCAGTGGTCAGGTGCATGCCAGGATCATATCACTTCCATTACTAAGAAGGAAGCACAATGCCTGGTAGGTCCCTTTGGGTTGTCGAGACATCATTTCCACATCTGGAAATACTTCTCTGGCCCATTTGCCAGTTATCAAGAAAGGCTGCCAGCTTTAAATGGGGAGTGGAGCAAGAAAGGGTTATGCAGCAAGTCCAGGCTGCCTCTCAGATCATACAGTTGGCAGACCCTATGGTATTAGAGGTAACCACGTGGTGGGAAGAGATGCTGTGTGGAATTTATGGAAAGCCACTAGGGCTTGGGAGTATGGGAGTAATGCCATACCATCTGTAGCAGAATATTACACACTATTTGAAAAACAGCTTCTGGTGTACTGTTGGGCCCTGGTAGAGATGGTGCCCCTGAATGTGGGACATCACATGACCATTTGGCAGGAGGTGCCAGTCATGAACTCAGTTATGTCAGACACACCACATCATAATTCAGGCAAGCCCAGCAGTAATCCTCTGTAAGATGGAAGTGGTACATCCAGGACTGAGCATGAAGGTTTATCTTTTCTGCCAGCAGGGCTTTGGCTACCCTCACTATCCAATGTCTTATGGAGTGGTTTATCCACTGACACAGGATACCACATGATGTTGCCTTAGATAAGGAACCCCCTATATCAAAGAAAGTATAGAGACCCCCTTATATCAAAGAAAGTGTAGGGACCCTCTTATATCAAAGGAAGTGTGGCAGTGGACACATGACTGTAGGGTCCGCTGGTCCTATCACATGCTTTACCACCCAGATGCCTGCTAGAGAAGTAGGACAGCCTTTCGAAGATACAGCCAAGGTGCTAGCTTGGAGGTGATTTCCTACAAGATTGAAGTTCCATCTTAAAGGTTGTGGTTGTTGTTGTTAGTTGCCATTGAGTCGGCTCTGACTCATGGCGACCTAACATATAACGGAACTAAATGTTGCCTGGTCCTGTCCTATGCCACATTCATGATCGTTGGTATATTTGAGTCCATCATTGCAGCTATTGTGTTAACCCATTTCATGGAGAGTTTCCCTCATTTTCTCTGACCTTCTACTTTACCAAACATGGTATGGTCTTTCCTGATGTTGTTTCCAAAGTAAGCAAGCCGAAGTCTCACCATCCTCTTTTCTGAAGAACATTCTTGTTGTATTTCTTCTAAGACTGATTTATTTGTACTTTTGGCAGTCCACAGTATATTCAATATCTTTCACCCACACCACACTTCGAATGCATCAATTCTTCTTATGTCTTCTTTTTTCATTATCCAACTTCCATATGATGGAAAAGACCATGGCTTGGGTCAGATACACTTTCGACATCAAAATGACATCTTTGCTTTTTAAAACTTTGAAGAGGTCTTTTGCAGTGGATTTGCCCAATGCAATACGTCATTTGATGTCTTGACTGCTGCTTCTAAGGACGCAGGTAGTGGCACACACCCTAAATTAATGTATAAAGGCTGTGTCCATAACAGGTAGAACACTTAAGTCTAGCAACCAAGGATTGGAAGTAGAAGTGGCCCAGCTTATCTTCACTCTCAGTGACCCACTTGGAGGAATTTATGCTTCATGTTTCTGCCACTCTAAGCTCCTTAGTTCCAGTGGATCCAAGAGGCAGAACACTTCAATCAAGGGACACAGTAAGAGCCCTATTACATTTTAAGCTACAGTTGCCACCTAGTCATTTTGAGCTCCTTGTGTCAGGAGATCGACAGGTAAGAAAATAAGTCATCATCCCAGCCAAATAATTGACCCCAATTATTGGGAGACGATAGAGCTGCTCTTTCACAGTGGGGGCAAGGAAGAGCACATTTGGCACCCAGATGATCTAGTGGAACTATTACTTGGTTTTCCCCTACACAATTTTGATAGTAAATGGACAAGTGAAACTCCATGGCCTGAGGAGAAAGGCATGCTGACTGGGAGCTCTGACTCCTTAGCAGTGAGGATCTAGGTCCCCACCTGGTAAACCACAGAGACCAGCAGAGGGGCTAGCAGAAGGTATGAGGAATCTGGAATTGATAGTAAGGGAGGGGAACAAAGTGTACCAGGCGTACTCCTGAGACCAGCTCCACCTGAAGAAGCTCTAATTCATCTCAATAACCATCCTCTTGTACATTTTCCCAAGAAAAGAGACCAGCCAAGAGCCTGCAGGAGATGCTTCCAGATGGGGTGGGTTCACTGTATAAAGCAAATGTTTTAGGTGGCTAGAGGTGGTCTCCAGTAGCTCTGTGGTGTACCCTGACCCCTTTTGGACTAAGATACTTATTTCCCAGTTGCCACAAGTGATGACTGCTGACCACCCTAGCAGAGTCCCTTTTGGGGAAGTGTCCTCAGCTTAATAGAGCTGCCTCACCCAGGTTGACACCCTCTTTCTGGGTATAGCCTGTGATTAATGATCAGTTAAGGCAGGGGGACGAATGTCTGGCTCCCTTGTCTCAACTTGGGGCACCTCTGATGGGCATTCCAGCTTTAGAACCCTCAGTGGAGCTGGCTCTGAGGCTATGGCTGCTACCTGGCAGTTTAACTTCTTCCTTTGCCCAGTCTCTGTTTCCCTGCTCCTCAAAGAAGTTATTCCCCAGTGAACGCCCTGCAGGCAAATCTTCATCCCAAAGTCTGTTTCCTGGGAAACCAAAACTACAGCAGATAAATAATATCTAAATCATAAAATACTAAGGATGCAACTGCTCCTGGTCAATGGGGGTTGAGTTGTATTAATTTCCATTTTATAGAGATACCTTTTCCTGACATTGTCATGGATTTTTTTTATTGTGATAAAAATATATATAATACATTTGCCATTTCACCATTTTTTGTATGTACAATTCAGTGACGTTGTTTACGTTCATTATGTTGTGCAACCATCACCAGTATCCATTGCCAAATGTTTCATCACCCTTAACTGATAATTAGTGCTCCTAAACAATGACTCCCTCTCCCTCTTCCCGCCTCTGGTAGCCACTGATAAACTTTGGTTTCTATATATTTACCCATATTAGATATTTCATGTAAGAGGGACATTGCAATATTTGTCCCTTTGTGACTGACTGACATCACTGAGCATAATCTTCTCAAAGCTCATATATGCTGTAGCATGTATCAGGTCTTCATCACTCTTTGTGGGTGAGTAATATTCCATTATGGAGCCCTGGTGGTACAATGGCTAGCCACTCAGCTGCTAACTGAAAGGTTGGGGGTTTGAACCCACCCAGCAGCTCTGTGGGAGAAAGACCTGGTGGTCTGCTTCTGTAAAGATTACAGCCTAGAAAACCCTATGAAGCAGTTCTGCTGTGTCACATGGGAGTGAGTCACATGGACTCACTGTGAGTCGGAATTAATTTGAAGGCACCCAACAACAACAGTAATATTCCCCTGTAAGGCTATACCCCATTTTGTTTATCCTTTCTTCTGTTGGTGTTTCTACCTTTTGGCTCTTCTGAACATGCTGCAATGCACATTGTTGTGCATGTGTCTGTTTGAGTCACTATCATGGGATTTTAAGTGTACCCTGTATGCATATTGTTGGCACACCAGTTAAGAGCTTGGCTGCCCACCCAAAGGTCAGCACTTCGAAACCACCAGCAGCTCCTTGGAAACCCTATTGGGCAGTTCTACTCTGTCCTGTAGGGTCGCTATGAGTCGGAATTCACTTGACTGCAACTGGTTTGGTTTTATATGCACCTCAGTAGCCCTGTATCCCCTTATTGTATTAGTTAGAGACACAGACATTCTCTGAATTCCCAGCTGAAACATCAGTGTCCACCAAGAATAACATCAGACATAGATTTGCATTTTTCTATTGGTTTACTTGGTGGCCATACCAGCTGTCATTTTCAGCTGCTTTGAGTTGGCCCATGTTGTCATTGCCCTCTGAATACCGTTAGAAAAAAATCTCATTTGTTACTGTGTGCCTACTGTACTGGCTCAACACTTCCACACAGATTGTTTCAGCGACATTGTGAACTAGATATGATGCCTAATTAACAGAAAAGGAAAAATGATGTTCATTGGGGTTGAATATCTTATCCATACAACTAGCTAGCAAGTTCTAGTAGTCGAGATCCAAAGGTGGATTCCAGACTCCAAGTCTAGTATTACTTTCTCCCTTCTTGCTGTAGTATGGTGGCCATTCAACATGTATGGATTTATATCTAGTGCTTGAATCACGCCCAAGCATCTCTACATCCAGCAATCACCTGTGATTAAGTGGGTTCTTGGAGAGGCTTTGAAACACACCACCTGCCTTTGCTAACTGACATGGATTCACTCTCAGCCATGGGAGTTGTTTTCCTCACTATTATTATTATTATTGTTTTTGGCTAGCCCCTAGATCCTGGTTGAGGAGTTGCATCATTTTTCTGGCTAAACCTTTCCCTCTTAGATGAGGACAGCCAGCCAAGTGAAATGCACATTTATGAGAAGCCGTATATATGCCATGAAGCAGCTCAGCAAACTCACTCTTTTCTTTCTCTCTGTCTGTCTGTCTGTCTATCTATCTATTGTCTGTCTATCTCTACGGTCAACATTGCCTGGAAAGTCACCCCCTTTAGCTGTTTAGCTACAATGTAGATTTGTAGTCTTTGGCTGGGAAAAGGCTTGTTGGTGAAGTCTAATACTGAAAGTAATCTTCTTCAGGAAATGAATACCAAAGAGGTGTAATTCCCTGTAATAAGAAAGAAACAGTAAGGATCCCAGGAGAGAAAGTAGTTTGGCAACTGATGGACAACGGTCATTATAGGCTGAGTGCTCAAATAAAAATGCCCTCAAACTCTTCAGAGTGAGTTTCTGTGTTTTAAATATAGATTCTTGCCTTTCAAATGGGACTGTTTCCAAATGACCCCTTGACTTGAAAGGGCAGAGTTAAAGAGCAATTGGAGGCAGTTGTGTAGTAGGGGGAAAAGAAACAAGACTGGAACTGTTAAAACTGCAGAATGTGCCTTCTGCTATGTTGCATTTGAAAGAAAAAGCCCTCAGCCATACATGTAAGCATATTCAATAGCAAATGTGTTGTATGCAACTAATGTTGGGTGGCAGATTATCGGTAATCTCAATGATTCAGTCTACAAGACTCAACGGGACTCAGAATGAATCTGGCCCCTGTGGAAGGTATTATACAGCAAAAAAATGTAAACCAACCATAGATGCTGAAAATTCCATGTGATTCTTTGCTTAAGAAAATCTCCACACCTATAAATTTTTTTAGGGAATAAAATCACTTTGCCATCCATCATCCCATCTATGTAAGTCAATCCATTTGGCTGGTGGAAATGAAGAAGCAGCTGGTGGGGCTGATCCCACCAGGATGGCAGATTCCTTGGCTGGCCTTCAAAACACGTTGAAAAAAAAAAAAAAGAGTGATTTTTGCCATTTGCCCTGAAAGTGTGGTTGTTTTATATGTCTTCCAGGAAAAGAGATGATGGTGAAATAGCCCCCATTAATTCCACATATGAATGTAGGCTTCACGTTCCTAAAGGATTTGAAAATTCTATATGCATTGTTGCAACACGATTCATTTAAATGATGCCAAAAACATAAAACCCAAGGCCCTTTCTTTTACCTGCCCATTCTTCACATTTTCATTTAAACCTAGGCATCTTAAAAAAGGTTCCTCTCAGCTTGATTCCCTCTTTTTTCTTATTTCTATCCAGGATTCCTTTTTCTTTTTGAAAAGTTTCAGGTTGAGATAAATCCTTTCTTCTAATCAGTTACTCAAACTAAAAATCTCTTTCAAATAAACAGGCACCTTTTTGAGTCTTATCACCAACCAACCAGTTGCCACCGAATCATTTCTTACTTATTGTGACTCTGTGTGTGTCAGAGGAGAACTGAGCAGCATAGGTTATTTTTTTTTTTAAATATAGACAATTTTTTTAATTGTTGTTAAGATATATATAATATGTTTGTCAACTGAACGTTTCTCAAGTATACACAATTTAGTAGCATCAATTACATTAATCATCCTGTGCAACCATCGCCAATTGCCCCATTTTCCATCACCGTAAACAGAAACTCAGTGCTTCCTAAACCCTGATTCTCCCTTCCTTCCTCCCTCCCACCCCGGGTAACCACTAACAAACTTTGGTCTCTCCATAGAGTTTTCAATGACTGGTTTTTTGGAAGTAGATCACTAGGTCTTTCATCCAAGGTGGCTCTGGGTGGACTCGAACCTCCAACCTGCTAACAGTTGGCATCACCCAGGGATTCCTTGAGTCTTATTAAACATTTAAAAATCATCATTAAAATGTACATTCATTGATTCTTTCAACAAATATCCATTGAGTGCCTACTCTGGCCAAGGCACCGTTAAGGTGCTGGGTGTCAGGCTGATGTGAGAAAATAACCTGAAACATAGTAGGAATTTGAAAAGGTGTTGAACTGCCCCGAACATTAAATTCTGGCCTTTGGGTGCCTGGCACTGCTGCTGGCAATCATGGGAAAATGATGAGTGTTGATGAAACCCAACATTGTGTTATGTGTTTCGAGATGGGTTGCGTTGTGAGACCTTACTTTAAAAATATCTTTTCAATGTTTAAATGGAGACCCCTGAACAAAAATATCCTGAGTCATCTGAAAGAATGCAACGCCTTAAACTCTCTCTCTCTCTTTTTTTTTTGAAGTGCAATGGTTCATAGATACTCTGTGACCCTACTCACAATCTAAGTCACAGAACTACTATTCACTTTTTTTAAAAATAATATTTTATTGTATTTTTGGTGAAAGTTTATGCAGCAAATTAGGTTCCCATTTGACAATGTCTGCATAAATTGTTCAGTGGCATAAGTTACATTTTTTACAGGGTATCAACATTCTCTTCCATTGCATTCTGGTTGTTCTGATTCCAGTATTCTAGTTTCCCTGCCCCTTATCTTCTCTTCTTTGCTTTAGACTAATTGTTGACCTTTTGGTCTCACAGAGATGGTTTTTTTAATGAGGCCCTGAACTCACGGGTAATAACCTTTGCTTTGTGTGCCAATCTGTTATTTCGCTGAAAAGTGATCTCAGGGGATAGTTTTTTTCAAGGTTTAAAGAGTATCTCAGAGTGATAGTCTCAGGGAGTCTTGTAGTCTCAACTGGTCTAGTAGGTCTAGACTTTTTAAGAATATGAGTTCTGTTCCATGTTTTTTCTCCTGTTCTATCAGGGTGCATCTATTGTGGCCCTGATCAGAAAGGAGGGTAGTGGTAGCTGGGCACCATCTAGTTCTTTTGGTAACAGGGTAGGTGAGGCCGTGGCTCGTGTAGGCTATTAGCACTGTAAACTAGTTCCTTAAGCCCTTAATGAACCCATTCCCTAAAAATAATTTCCCTGTCTAAAATTATTGGCTGATTAAAAATGATAAGTATGTACAAAAATATTAGTCTTGGTTGTAAGCAACAGAAACAAATGCCAGGTAGCTGGGGATAAAAAAAAAGGGGGGATTTATTACAGGGGAATATAATTTTCTTAGGAAAGCCAAGGACAAGAATGCAGCTGGTCCTCGGGAATAGATGGAACCCAAGGCTTACTGTTAGGATTCTTTCTCCACATGTCATCTCTGCACTTCTCTAAGTGTTAATGTCATTATTCTCTGCGTACTGCATTTCCCTGGTTTTCCAGTTCATATGAAAGAAAATATGTCATTGGAAAGCCTCCAGCTTCACTTGATACAAGACCCTCCACCAAGATACATGGATACCCTCACTCAATTTAAGACTTCCCAATTCTCTGGCCCAGACTGGGCTGGTGGTCACCCTGGGCCAATTAATTGATGCTGGATGGGTGTGGTCACATTTTAAGAACTGGGCTTCCAAGGACCCAACCATATGGGTGGTTAAAAGGTGGTCAGGCAGTTCTCAGGTCCCTGGGTGGCACAAATGGTTTGCACTCAGTTACTAACCAAAGGTTGGAGGTCCAAATCCACCCAGTGGTGCCATAGATGGAAGGCCTGATGATCTGCTTCTATTAAGATTACAGCCAAGAGAGAGTTCCGGCAAAATGGCGCTCTAGGCAGAAGCAGCATGCCATCCCTCCACAGCAAAGATCCGAAAAACTAAGCCAAACAGAGAATACAACAATCCTGAAACCCTAAAACATCAAATGAAGAGATAAAGA